>NW_027218644.1:0-17710 GCF_027580195.1 Bos mutus
AGGTTCTATTAGCCAAATGTAAACTAGAGACAAAGAGAAACCATAATGTCCAAACCTTAGAAAACCACATTTAAAGCCTAACAAGAATTTATAAGTGTATTATACCCTAGATAACACTCCTTTGCCAAAGAATGTTCAAACTACCACACAACTGCACTCATTTCACATGCTAGCAAAGTAATGCTCAAAGTTCTCCAAGCCAGGGGTCAACAATACATAAACCGAGAACTTCCTGATGTTCAAGCTGGATTGAGAAAAGGCAGAGAAACCAGAGAGCAAATTGCTAACATCCGTTGGGTCATCAAAAACCAAGAGAATTCCAGGAACACATCTATTTCTGCTTCATGGACTACACTAAAGCCTTTGACTGTGTGGACACAACAAACTGTGAAAAATTCTTCAAGAGATGGCAATACCAGACCACTTGACCTGCCTCCTGAGAAATCTGTATACCGGTCAAGAAGCAGCAGTTAGAACTGGAGATGGAACAACAGACTGGTTCCAGATCGGGAAAGGAGTATGTCAGGGCTGTATGTTGTCACCCTGCTTATTCGATTTTTATGCAGAGTACATCATATGAAATACCAGGCTGGATGAAGAACAGCTGGAATCAAGATGCCAGGAGAAATAATAATAAACTCAGATATGCAGATAATAGCAGCCTGATGGCAGAAAGGGAAGAAGAATTAAAAAGCCTCTTGATGAAAATGAAAGAGGAGAGTGAAAAAGCTGGCTTAAAACTCAACACCCAAAAAATGAATCATTTTTTGATTCATTCAGTTCAGTTCAGTCGCTCAGTCATGTCCAACTCTTTGCAACCCCATAGACAGCAGCACGCCAAGCCTCCCTGTCCATCACCAGCTCCCGGAGTTTACTCAAACTCATGTCCATTGAGTCAGTGATGCCATCCAACCATCTCATCCTCTGTCATCCCCTTCTCTTCCTGCCTTAATCTTTCCCAGCATCAGGGTCTTTTCAAATGAGTCAGTTCTTCCCATTAGGTGGACAAAATATTGGAGTTTCAGCTTCTGCCTCATTTCCCTTCCATTGAATATTCAGGACTGATTTCCTTTAGGATGGACTGGTTGGATCTCCTTGCAGTCCAAGGGACTCTCAAGAGTCCTCTCCAATACCACAGTTCAAAAGCATCAATTCTTTGGTGATCAGCTTTCTATATAGTCCAACTTTCACATCCACACAGACTACTGGAAAAACCATAACTTGGACTAGATGGATCTTTGTTGGCAACGTCATGGCTCTGCTTTTTAATATGCTGTCTAGGTTCATAACTTTTCTTCCAAGGAGCACACATCTTTTAATTTCATGGCTGTAGTCAACATATGCACTGTTTTTGGAGCCCCCCAAAATAAAGTCTGTCACTGTTTCTATTGTTTCCCCATCTATTTCCCATGAAGTGATGGGACCAGATGCCATGATCTTCATTTTCTGAATGCTGAGTTTTAAGCCAACTTTTTCACTCTCTTCTTTCACTTTCATCAAGAGGCTCTTTAGTTCTTCTTCACTTTCTGCCATAAGGGTGGTGTCATCTGCATATCTGAGGTTATTGATCTTTCTCCTGGCAATCTTGATTCCAGCTTGTGCTTCATTCAGCCCAGTGTTTCTCTTGATGTTCTCTGCATATAAGTTAAGTAAGCAGGCTGACAATACACAGCCTTGATATACTCCTTTCCCGATTTGGAACCAGTCTGTTGTTCCATCTCCAGTTCTAACTACTCCTTCTTGACCTGCATACACATTTCTCAGGAGGCAGGTCAGGTGGTCTGGTATTGCCATCTCTTGAAGAATTTTTCACAGTTTGTTGTGATCCACACAGTCAAAGGCTTTGGTGTAGTCAATAATGCAGAAGTATATGTCCAGTCCCATCAGTTCATGGCAAATAGATGGGGAAACAATGGAAACAGTGACAGATTTTATTTTCTTGTGCTCCAAAGTCACTGCAGATGGTGACTGCAGCCATCAAATTCAAAGACACTTGCTCCTTGAAAAAAGAAAACTATGACCCACCTAGACAGCATATTAAAATGCAGAGACATTACTTTGCTGACAAAGGTCAAACCTATGGGTTTTCCACTAGTCATGTATGAATATGAGAGTTGGACCATAAAGAAGGCTGACCACCAAAGAATTGATGTTTTTGAACTGTGGTGCTGGATAAGACTGTTGAGAGTCCCTTGGACTGCAAGGAGATCAAACCAGTCAATCCTAAAGGAAATCAATCTTGAATATTCTTTAGAAGGACTGACACTGAAGCTGAAGTTGCAATACTTTGGCCACCTGATGTGAAGAGCTGACTCATTAGAAAAGACCCTGATGCTGGGAAAGATTAAAAACAGGAGGTGAAGGGGATGACAGAGGATGAGATGGTTGGATGTCATCACTGACTCAATGGACATGAGTTTCAGCAACCCTGGGAGATGGTGAAGAGCGGGGGAACAAGGCATGCTGAAGTCCATGGGGTCGCAAAGAGTCGGACAAGTCTGAGCAACTGAACAACAACAACAACAAACCAACCTTTGTTGCTCTAAAAAATAATCGTGTGTGTGCTCAGTTGTGTCCAGGTTTCCGAGGTGGCCCAGATGGTCAAAGTGTCTCCCTGCAATTCAGGAGACCTGGGTTTGATCTCTGGGTTAGGAAGATCCCCTGGAGAAGGAAATGGCAACTCACTCTAGTATTCTTGCCTGGAAAACCCCATGGATGGAGGAGCCTGGTGGGCTACAGCCCATGGGGTTGCGAAGAGTCAGACATGACTGAGCAACTGCATTTTCACTTTCTTTCAGTTGTGTCCAACTCTTTTGCAACCCCATGGACTGTTGCCCCCCAGGCTCCTCTGTCTGTGGGATTTTACAGGCAAGAATCCTGGAGTGAGTTTCCATGTCCTTCTTCAGGGGTCTTCCCAACCCAGGGATGGAACACGAATCTCCTGTGTCTTCTGCATTGCAAGCAGGTTCTTTACCAATATACTTCAATTTTAAAAAGAGATTGTGAAACTTTGAATGATATTCACCTTTTTCGGAATTCCAGCATGTCA
The DNA here is from genome assembly GCF_027580195.1 of Bos mutus. Classification (NCBI taxonomy): domain Eukaryota; kingdom Metazoa; phylum Chordata; class Mammalia; order Artiodactyla; family Bovidae; genus Bos; species Bos mutus. Next base: position 3,050 of record NW_027218644.1, read on the forward strand.
CAGCACAATTAAGTTTTTTTTTAACCCATCATTTTCTAAGATTATTTAAAATCAACCTATTTATGTGACTGATTGGTGTTTATGCAATGCCTGTACAGGGAAACTGAAGTTTAGAGAGAGATGAGTGAAAGTCACTTATTCGTGTCCAACTATTTGCGACTCCATGGACTATACAGTTTCTGCAATTCTCCAGGCCAGGATACTGGAGTGGGTAGTCTTTCCCTTCTTCAGGGAATCTTCCCAACCCAGGGATCAAACCCAGGTCTCCCGCATTACAGGAGGATTCTTTACCAGCTGAGCCACAAGGGAAGCCCAAGGGCCTAGAATAATGTCACAAAGAAAGCTGATACCGCATCGAGATATGACTCAGATGTTGAAATGCCAAGTGTTCTTGCGTGTGTATGTTTCAGTATGTATGCCTTAGTCTTAAGGGTTAGCTTCTTCAATCTCTACATACGTAACTCACTAGGAGACTGCCTTCCAGAACCCTGATGTAGAACATTTCTCCTCCCCCAGAATGTTTCCCCACGCACCGCCCCAGTCAATGCCCACGCACAGAGGTGACCACTCCCCTTGACTCTTCACTCTGTAGTTTAGCTTGTTCTTGAACTTCATATACATAGACTCATATCATATGAACATCTGACTTCTTTTTTTATATCTGTTTTCCCAGAGTCTTCAAAAAAAAATTTTTTTTTAATGTTTAGCTATGCTGAGTCTTTGCTTCTGCTCAGGCTTTTCTCTAGTTGCCAAAAGCAAGGGCTACTCTCCCGTCGTGGTGCTCGGGCTTCTCACTGCGCTGAGATCTCTTGTTGCAGAGCTCGGGCTCCAGGGCACTTGGGCTTCAGTAGTTGGGGCTATGAGGCTCTAGGGCACAGGCTCATTAGTTGTGGCACACGGGCCTAGCTGTCTGAGGCACATGGGATCTTCCCAGACCAGAGATCAAACTCGTGTCTCTTGCATTGGCAGGCACATTCTTTATCATTGAGCTGCCAGGCAAGCCCGAACATCTGACTTCTTTCACTCAAAATAATTGTTGGTACACAGCGTCCTCAGGAGCTGGCTGGGTATAATATGAAACAGGATCCCACATGCAGAGGGCAGGGATAGACCTGTAAGGAAGAGGCAGACCATTCCAGAGTGGTAGGTGGCAGGTTTAATAAGCAAGGGAGGGGCTCTCCTGGTGGCTCAGTGTTAAAGAACCTGCTTAGCAACTTAGGAAACATGGGTCCTATCCCTGGTCCTGGAGGATCCCACATGCTGAGGAACAACTAAACCCATGCGCCACAACTACTGAGCCTGTGATCTGAGCCTGGGAACCGAAACGACTGAAACTCACATGCCCTACAACCTGTTATCCGCAACAACAGAAGCCAATGCAATGGGAAGCCCGTGTACTGCAATGAGAAGGCCGACACAGCCACAGAGACCCAGCACAGTAGAAAAATAAATCAATAAAATTATTTTAAAAAATAAACAAGGGAACTTACTCATGAGGTGTGTCTTAGGCAGCCACAAGATGAGTAGCTTTCTGCACCTGCCCACCCCATCTTAAAAGTTTGTATAGAGAAAGACTTTACCTGGCTTGAAACATGTACAGGATCCCCATTGTTTCAATACCACATTACAGTCTCAAGGCTCTATCCTTGGGCAGCTTCTGGTACAGAGAAGTCAAGTGGAACACACTCCTTCTATGAACATATAAGGGGGAGGGGTAAGGTGCCTCCATTTGCTTAGATCCAGCTCACAGGTTAGTGGTTCAATGAGTCAAACGTCCATGACTTTCCCCAACAATAATTAGGGGGAGATTCATTCATGATGTTGTGTATGTACAGATATATCTTGCTGTGTGTCTCTAAGGATTGCATGGTTTGTTCATCTATTCTATTAGTAATCTTTAAGCTATAGTATGCAAATATAATATCACTGACATATTAAAATCTTCCTGTGCTTCCCATTATGTGGGTGCATGCTAAGTCATGTCCAACCCTTTGCAACCCCATGGACTGTAACCCACCAGGCTTCTCTATCCACGAGATTCTCTAGGCAAGAATACTTGACTGGGTTGCCATTTCCTTCTCAGGGATCATCCCAACCCAGGGATTGAACTCATGTCTCTGGCATCTCTTGTATTGACAGGCAGATTCTTTAGTCTATAGTATCCCAGACGGAAAGAGCAATGCTTTCCTCTTCCCAGTTAGGGCCTTACTATTGGTCCAGTGACTAGTTCACAGGAACTTTAAAATACATATTTGATTAATGAATGTAATAACTAATTTATTAAAATAATGCATTGATATTTAAAGGGCACTTTCTAGGAATTGGTTTTTTCAACATTTGTATGACGATCAAGAAGGTTGGAAAATAACTATGGATTTTTCATGTTCCAATTTTTCTCTTTAAGGTGATCTACCTCATCAGAAATCCCAGAGATGTTTTAGTGTCTGGTTATTTTTTCTGGAGGATTGCAAAATTTGTTAAGCGACCACAGTCACTGGAACAATACTTTGAATGGTTCGTCGAAGGAAATGGTGAGTGAATGTGAAATATGAAAGCTGGGAGTTGTCAGAGTCCTTCGTCAGACCTCTTTTTATTTTTTTACCCAACTTGATGTCTCTACATCTAACCAATGCATGAGTATAGGGTTCCATCACCACTGGAACCCAAATTTTCTAAATCCACATACTACCTTGTAAAGCAGAAGGACTTCAACCAGCCCTTTTGTTTGCCCCATCAGAAACTATCCTAGCTCTCTTCTGAATCTCCGTGACCTAATACTAACACAAAGCATTCACATTTTTCTCCTGTACTCTCCTAAATTTGTGAAAGTCAGGGGACTTTCTGAAAGTCAACTTTCATTGGCTTCCTGAATACTACAGTCCTGACTTTCCACCATTTATGGGTGCATCTCTCAAAAAGTCCCTTCATTCTCTTGTCCTCTGTGTTTAAAAACTGTATGCATTACACCAGGACCTTTATGGGCTTCCCAGGGTGCTCAGTGGGTAAAGAATCTGGCTGTAGTACAGGAGATGCAAGTTCTGTCCCTGGGTCGGGAAGATCTCCTGGAGGAGGCCATGACAACCCACTCCAGTATTCTTGCCAGGAGAATCCCATAGACAGAGAAGCCTGGCAGGCTACAGTCCCTGGTCTCGCAGAGAGTCGGACACGACTGAAGTGACTTAGCACGCATGCACCCAGGACCTCTATACTTTTTTAAAGTTAATTATTTATGTATCTGGCTGCATCAAGTCTTAGATGCAGAAGGTGAATTCTTGCATCTTAGTTGTGGCTTGGGGGTTCTTTCATTGCAGCATGTGGGATCTAGTTCCCTGACCAAGGATAGAACCCTGGCCCCCTGAATTGCAGCACAGAGTCTTAGCCACTGGACCAGCAGGGAAAGCCCTCTATACTTTTAATTATGCAGAACTTCTAAGCATTCTCAGATGCTTGAAGTGTTGCAGTTTTTCTCAAAACTATGTGATGAACCTAGTATCACATCGAGGTCATAGTTTTTATTGAGCTGATCCTGAGTGAGCTCTTCAGCCATATCTCCTGCTTTGCTTCAGGCTAGTCTTTCAGAAAAAGAGCAAGAAGACTTCCCTGGTGGTCCAGTGGTTCAGAATCTGCCTGCCAAGGCAGGCGACATGGGTTCGATCCCTGGTCTGGGAAAATCCCACATGCCATGGGGCAACTAAGTGTGTGCACTGCAATACGGAAGCTATTCCCTGCCTTGGAAACCGAGTCAGTTTCCCAAGGAATAATAATTCCAGCAGCAACAATGAAAGAAAAATGACAGGGAGGGGAAAAGAGAGTGTTGTGAGAACGTACCTAACAAGCAAAATATCTAAAGGCTGAACAGATTAGGGCCAAAAAAAAACACACCACTTTTCAGACCCCATGGCTCTCTAGACAAGATCTCCTTACAGACCCTTGAAATCTGTATACAAAACCTGCTGCAAAGGCATTAGGCTTGTTAAAGGGCAAATGTGTGGTGTTGGATACCAGTTATAGCAAGTGTAGATGTGCCCGGCATTGTGCTAGTAACTGTGCCCACAGAGTGAACATAGTGTATGGATCCCTGCTTTCATTCCGCGTGTCATCCGCTCACTCTTTCTGCCTCCCCTCCATGCAGTGGTATTTGGATCGTGGTTCAACCACACTTGGGGCTGGATGTCCATGAGAAACAAGGAGAACTTCCTGATACTGAGCTATGAAGAGATGAAATGGGTAACGATTGCTCTTAGAGTCAACACACTCTCTCTCACCACCATCTGCACTCCCCCCACCTTCCCTCCATTGGCCTGTGTCTCCCACTTTCTCAAAGCTTAGTCTGTAGTCAATAGGAGTGAGAATAGCAATACCTGGTTTTCATTGCCTTATTTCTGGTTGACACTTCAAAGCTCCATGCTCCCTTTCCTCAAGTGTTTTTCTTTGTTTCACCATAAGCGGAAGGGCTTTTTTACAAAAGAATTTTATTTATGTATTGGCTGTGCTGGGTCTTCACAGCTGTCCTCAGGCTTTCCCCAGCTGCGGTGAGGGGGGGCTACTCTTTGTTGCGGGGCATGGGCTTCTCACTGTGGTGGCTTCTCTTGTTGTGGGGCACAGGCTCCAGGTGTGCAGGCTGAGCAGTTGCGGTGCCCGGATTCTAGAGCACAGGCTCCATAGTTATGCCACATGGGCTGAGTTGCTCCGAGGTACATGGGATCTTCCCAGACCAGGGATCGAACCCATGTCTCCTGCACTGAAAGGCAGAATCTCATCCACTGAGCCATCAGGGAAGCACTTTGTTTCATTTTTGTTAGGATTTTTGTTTTGTTTGTTCCATGTTATTGTTGTTGTTTTTATTATTTTTTTTCAGGTGTGTGATTTCTTAGTAGACCATGGTAAATGCTCATGGAATAAAGAAAAAAAAATCAAAGCATTATAGCTTTAAGAGGAAAGTCTGATTCAAAGCAAAGCCTCTCTGGTTATAAAATCCATTTTCTTATCATAATCTCTGAAGATCATGAGCCAAGTATTGATATAATAAATAAGAAGATATGGTAAAGCTCTCTTGTGTTATTCAAATGATAGCTGTGAAAAACAGCATTATTTGGGCACATAGCCAAGACTTGAAATCAAATCCTTATATTTTGGTCAGGTTCTCCCTGAAACTCTCTTGCCTAATCCTGATCATAACTGTCTAGAAGCCCTTCTTAAGTCTCTTTGAAAACCCAGCATTTTGGTGTTTTAAGGTGTCCTGAGTTCAACTATACTGAGAAATCCATCATGGTCTTTCCATCTATTTTTTTCAACCTTTCTCTAAGTCATTTTTAAATTTCTCAAAAATTTTATTGAAGTATAGTTCCTTACAGAATATATAGTTTCTACTGTACAGTAAAGTGAATCAGCTATACCTATGCAGATTCAGTTCAGTTCAGTCGCTCAGACATGTCAGAGTCTTTGCAACCCCATGAACTGCAGTCCGCCAGGCCTCCCTGTCCATCACCAACTCCCGGAGTTCACCCAAAGCCATGTCCATTGAGACGGTGATGCCATTCAACTGTCTCATCCTCTGTCGTCCCCTTCTCCTCCTGCCTTCAATCTTTCCCAGCATCAGGGTTTTTTCAAATGAGTCAACTCTTTGCGTCAGGTGGCCAAAGTATTGGAGTTTCAGCTTCAACATCAGTCCTTCCAGTGAACACCCAGGACTGATCTCCTTTAGAATGGAATGGTTGGATCTCCTTGCAGTCCAAGGGGCTCTCAAGAGTCTTCTCCAAAACCACAGCTCAAAAGCATCAATTCTTCAGTGCTCAGTTTTCTTAATAGTCCAACTCTCACATCTATGCATATATCCCTTCGTTTCTTAAATTTTCTTCCCATTTAGGTCACCACAGAGCATTGACTAGAGTTTTCTGTGCGTACAGTAGGTTCTCATAGGTTACCTATTCTTTACTTAGTATCGACAGTGTCTATGTGTCAATGTCAATCTCCCAGTTCACCCACTCTGGACTCCTCCAACTCTATCCCTACTCACATCTCTACATTTCTTTCCTCTTTTCCTCTCCCCTCTCCCCCTCCTCTGTCTGCAGTCTCCTCCCCCACATCTCCTTTCCTATGTTCTTGCTTTTTCACATAATCTCTCAGATTTTCTCTTCTTCTGGGACACGAGGAGCACTGTGGAGAAGATCTGCCAATTCCTGGGCAAGAAGCTAGAACCAGAAGAACTGAACTCAGTCCTCAAGAACAGTTCTTTCCAGGCCATGAAAGAAAACAATATGTCCAATTCTTCCCTCCTGAAGGGTTAGTATTTAGAAGAGAATGGAGAACTTTTGAGAAAAGGTAAAAGAAAACATTCTGCCTTCAAAATGGATCAGACTATGTAGAGATTATTCTTGGCTTATAATAGGGCACTAACCATTGGGAGTAGGGACTGTTTGAATGTATCAGCTTAAAATGCTCATCACTTGAGATCGTCTCTTGTGAGCCCTTATCAGGGCATTTCTTTTTAGAGTATTGATGTGGGCTGCAGGTTTTTGAGAGAGTTTATTATTTTAAGGGTTCATTTGTTTTGGTGTGGACCATTTTGAAGTTTATTGAACTTGTTACAATATTGTTTCTATTTAATGTCTTGGTTATTTGGCTGCAAAACAAATAATGGCATGACCAAATAAATAATAAACAACTTTTAAAAAGCAGAGAAGCCTAGTTAGACATCTAATACAATAATGCAGGTGAGAAATGGTGTTGGCTTGGATGGAGGTGGTAGAAATAGAAGTTGTAAAAAGTGGCTAGACACTGGTTATTACGAATCCCATGCACTGTAACTTGCCAGGCTCCTCTGTCCATGAGATTCTCCAGACAAGAATAATGGACTGGGTTGCCATGCCCTCCTCCAGGGGATCTTCCCAATCCAGGGACTGAACCTGGGTCTCCTGAACTGCAAGCAGATTCTTTACCATTTGAGCCACCAGGGAAGATCTGTTATAGAAAACAGAGCAGTATTATTGCTGATGAATTTCACACAAGATGAGCTGGGAGAGAAGAGAAGGCAGGAAGTTGTTCTAAGCAGGCAGAAGTGTAAATCAATATGACCACTAGGTATATAAAAACAACAAACCATTGGTCATTCTGCTATATTGACTAGGATTTCCACGTCAAACAGACAGACGGAAATCGATCCAGGACTTCCCTGATGGTCTAGTGCCAGGAGCCAGCACGGGAGTTCCCACCCATGACAAGGTCATCCGCGAGAGCCCTGACGGGCAAGGCGAGTCAGGACTCGAGGGGCCCCCTGGATCTGCTTGAGCATCTACCCCCAAAAACAGAATCTGTCTGTTTTACTATTTTACGACTTTCACCAACTCCTCTGACATTAACGGGGCGGGGGGGGGGGGGGTGCGGCTATCCCGACCACGTTTCTCTGAAGGAAATCAACTTAGAGCTCTAGTTAATAAGCCTCCTGGGCATAATAGGAGTGTTTCAATCCAAACCCCTCAGATGGCTCTCTAACTTGCCTGACAGGTTTATCTGGACTCCTACAGCTACCCATATGATTGTTTACAGTCTCCCAACCGCAAGAGGCATGGGAAGCTTAAGATATTCAAATAGTATAGAGCCTCTCCCGGAGTTAGAGATTATTAGAATAGAACTAGTAGAGGATTTCATTGTTGAGCTAATGCTTGCTGCCAAATTTCCATATCACTTACCCACTGTGTCCCTGGGAGTCTATTAATTAATATAGTTGGTATATAGAAAAAATAGAAAAAATAAGTAGTGGCCTTGGTGTTAACAACAGTAGACCCTTGAGGTAATAAATTCTTTCCTTGCTACAGCCCACTGCACCTTTGCCCTTTGGGAATGCAACTTTATCTAGTGCTTTGGGAGAGTGGAGCCAAACTTTAGAAAAATTATTTTTAGAGAAAATCAGTTTTCTGGGTATCAGAACAAAGAGTCATAAAATGTTAATAGGCCTCCTGGCCAGAAGATGATGTAAATCACCTAAAGCATTTGTATCTGATAAGTTTGCAGAAAAGAAAGCCTGGTCTCGATAAGGATCAAGGACTGCTGACTTTGCATGACTTTACACCCCCTATTATCCTCTATGCACAACTTAAGGTATATAAGCTCCCTTTGAAAATAAAGCTATGGGCCTTGCTCATCAGGCTTGGTCTCCCTGTGTCGGTCTTTCTTCCTTTTCTCTCCTTTTCTTCTCTGTTCTTCCTTCAGGATGACTGAATGGAGCGTGGGGGCTCTCTGAGACCACTTACCTGCCTGGGCTTCTAAGACCCACTCGAGAAGGTGCCTAAGGTGGGGCACCTTCAGCTTACGAGAGGGCGCCTGCGGCCTCCGTGGTCAGAACAAGTTCGGTGTCATGAACTTTATTGGTTTCCCATGTAAACCAGTCAGATCAAGCCTCTGTCTCTCCCCTTTTATCTATTCTTTCAGTCGCCAGCGCCGTCCTCCTGAGGATATCCCTGGATCCAACCGGGGCTGGACCCCGGTAGTCTAGTGGTTAAGAATCTGCCTGACAATGCATGGGACACAGGTTTGATTAGTTGCCCACTGGCTGCAGGCAACTGAGCCCATGCACCACAACTGCTGAGGCCAAGCTCTAGAGCACACGCTCGGCAACGAGACGCCCACACACCGCATCTAGAGAGTAGCCCATGCTTGCTGCAACTGGAGAAAGCCGATGCACAGCAACAAAGACTCTTCACAGCCACAAATAAATAAACTTTTGTAAATCAATAAAATAAAACAGATAAGAATGTGTTGTGTACTACTTAATAGCAATACGTTAAAAGAAATAGATCTAGAAGACATGTATTGGAGTCTGGAGACCTACCCTCTAGATCTGACGTGAGTCTCTATTTTATGTTTCTCAGGCGTGACTGGGGACTAGAAAAATTACTTCACGGTGGCCCAAGCTGAAACCTTTGATAAACTATTCCAGGAGAGGATGGCAGACCTTCCTCAAGATCTGTTCCCATGGAAATAATGATCAAAAACTTCTGGATCCTATATGGACAATGATATTTGTTCTCCTGTCCTCATACATGTGAATGACTGGGAGTAATTGCATGAAACCTGTTGTCTCATCCTGGTGCCTCAATTGATTAAATCTCTGCATCTTTGAGGACCTGACTGTTAAAGTTATCAGAGTACCCCTCATTCACTCTGTGGTATCCCAGCTTTCAAAACATGTTTCTAGTGTTTCATCTCATTCACAAGAGTGGTCAAGAAATAACATAAGAATCATCGTTGTTGTTGTTCAGTCACTAAACTGTGTCCGACACTTTGTGACCCCATGAATTGCAGCACGCAGGGTCCTCTGTCACCGACTTTCTGCGAGTTGGCTCAAATGCATGTCCATTGAGTCTGTGATGCAATCTAACCATCTCATCCTCTGATGCCCCTTCCTCCTTTTGCCCTCAATCTTTCCCAGCAGCTGAGTCTTTTCCAATGATCGGCTCTTCACATCAGGTGGTCAAAGTATTGGAGCTTCAATTCAGTATCAGTCTTCTAATGAGTATTCAGAGCTGATTTCCTTAGGATTGACTGGATTGATCTCCTTCTGTCCAAGGGACTCTCAAGAGTCTTCTGCAGCACAGAAGCACCACAATTCGAAAACATCAATTCTTTGGGGCTCAGCCTTCTTTATGGTCCAACTCTTACATCCGTAGAGTCAAAACTATGGTGTTTCTAGTAGTCCTATATGGATATGGTAGAGAAGCCCTGGATGGTCTTAATTTTAGCTGACTGAAGCCCACCAGGAAATAATAGCAATCTAGATGTTTCTTTAATTACTTCTGGAGTCAGTATTTCAGAAGCGGGCATTCTTCCTTTTGCTCATTGTGTGACTGTGGGAAGCCTTGAATCCTAGAGTCCTCCACTGGGTGATAGAATGTGGGACCTGTAAAATAACAATTGCTATTATAGAATTTCAATGTGGCCAAAAAGAGAATTCTCTCAGCTCAGCCCCTAAAACCTGGAAGCATTTCATAAATTCTCAGTATGTTAATGATGAAATGGCAAATAAGAACTGGATTCTGCCGTGTAGTTAGGTATTTAAATTCACCCCCATACCTGTGAGTCTAAAGCAAGTTTTTGACTCTTTTGCTTAAAATGACAGATTTCAGGGACTTCCCTGGTGATCCAGCGATTAAAACTCTGTGCTTCCAATGCAGGGGGTGTGAGTCTGATCCCTGCACAGGGAACTAAGATCCCACAGGCTACACAGAGTGGTCAATAATAATAATAATAAATTTCTTTTAAAATTAGGTTCCTATTAAAAAAAAAAAAAACTAAGAGATTTCGGTCCATGGTATCTCAATTTCCCTCTAGCTTATGATCACTACATCTATTTATTTAGTTTTATTTTGATTTTTTAAGGGCTTCACTGATAGCTCAGTTGGTAAAGAACCCTCCTGCAATGCAGGAGAACCCTGCTTGATTCTTGGGTCAGGAAGATCCCCTGGAGAAGGGATAGGCTACTCACTCCAGTATTGTGGCCTGGAGAATTCCATGGACTGTGTAGCCCATGGGGTCACAAAGAGTTGGACATGACTGAGCAACTTTTTTTAATTTTTAATTTTCTTCAAATTTAGGGAAATCTTGCAAGAAATACACACAAAATCCTTGTACATAATTCACACAGATTTACCAACAGTTATCTTTTGCAACATTTACTAGAATATGCTCTCATTTCTTTCACTCTCATATACAAGATAAACTTTTTCAGCTATTTGAGAGTAAGTTACAGAAATCCTTTCCTTTTATCCCTCAAAACTTCAGTGTATGGAGCTTCTCTGGTGGCTCAGTGGTTAAGAATCCACTTGTCAATGCAGAAGACATGGATTCCATCCCTGGTCTGCAAATACCCCACATGTCACAGGGCAACTAAGCCCGTGCATCGCGACTATTGAGCCTGTGCTCCAGAGCCTGGGAGCCACAACTACTGAAGCCCTCGGGCCCTAGAGCCCATGCTCCGCAACAAGAGAAGCCACGGCAAGGAGAAACCTGCTCACTGCAACTAGAGAAAAAGCCTGGGCAGCAACTAAGACTCAGCAGAGTCAAAAATAAGTACAATTATCTTTTAAAAATTTATTTTCTAAGATCAAAAATATTTCACTTATAATCACACAAAAATGATAGAAGTCAGGGAGCTTTGTATTGATGCAGTGCTATTCTCTAATCCACGGTGTGCATTCAAATGTGGTCAACTGTCCCAATAATAAAATCATAGCATTTTCTCTGGTTGAGGAGTCAATCCAGGATTTAGTTTACATTCTCCTCTATCTGGAACATATCCTCAGCTTTGTCTTTTAGTAACAATTTGATCAGTTAAATGGTTCCAGACAATGGTTTTAAAGACGAACCTCAGTTAGAGTTCACAGAATATGTTCTCATTAATACCTTCAGGTCTAGACTTCATGTTTTAAATATGCAGACATAAAAAGGAAGGAAGGTAAGGAGTTCCCTGGGAGTCCAGTGGTTAAGACTCTGAGCTCCCAAAGCAAGGGGTACAGATTCAATCTCTGATCAGAGAACTAAGATCCCACATGCGGCATGGCCAAAACAATTTAAAAAAAAAGGAAGAAGGGGAGCGTACATTTACCATGGGTAAATCTAACGAACATTACTTCTGCCAGGTGATCAAAGTCAACATCAACAATGAGATGTCAGGTTGACAGTAAATACCCTCTAAATGTTGTGACTGTACTAGTATTTTACCTCCGTGATCTTCTCTCCAATACCCAGAAACCCAGTCTAATTCAGAGAAAAACATTGGGCACACCCCAAGAGAGGCACCTTCTCCAAAATACCTGACCAGTAATCCTCAAAACTGTCAAAGTCATCAAAGACAAGGAAAGTCTGAGAAACTGTCACAGTGAAGAGAGACCTAAGGAGACGAAGATCCAAGGTAACGTAGAGTCTGGGATGGGATCTTGTACCAGAGAAAGGATATTAGGTAAAACTAAGGAAATCTGAATAAAGTGTGGACTATGAGAATTATTTACAATTTTCCTATACATCTAAAAGTGTTGAAAAAAATAGCAAAGCTTATTTAAAATATTTTTTTAGGATTTCCCTGGTGGTCCAGTGGTTAGGATTCTGCCTGCCAATGCCAGAGACACAGGTTCAATAACTGGTCCGGGAAGTTCCCACATGCCATGGAACAACCAAGCCCCTGTGGCTCATGTTCAGCCCAACCTCCTAGAGCCCAAGCTAGAAAAAGCCCACACACAGCCATGAAGCTCTACTGCAGCCAGTAAATAAGTAATTCTTAAAGATAGTTTTAGAACTAATATCCAGGAACTGGAATGCAAAAGTAGAAAGTCAAGAAACATCTGGAGTAACAGGCAAATTTGGCCTTGGAGTACAGAACGAAGCAGGGCAAAGGCCAATAGGCTTTTGCTAAGCGAACACACTGGTCATAGCAAACACCCTCTTCCAACAACACAAGAGAAGACTCTACACATGGACATCACCAAATGGCCAACACCAAAATCAGGTTGGTTATATTCTTTGCAGCCAAAGGTGGAGAAGCTCTATACAGTCAGCAAAAACAAGACCGGGAACTGACTGTGGCTCCAATCATGAACTCCTTATTGCCAAATTCAGACTTAAATGGAAGAAAGTAGGGAAAACCACTAGACCATTCAGGTATCGCCTAAATCGAATCCCTTATGATTATACAGTGGAAGTGAGAAATACATTTAAGGGACTAGATCTTACAGACAGAGTGCCTGATGAACTATGGACGGAGGTCTGTGACATTGTATAGGAGACAGGGATAAAGACCATCCCCAAGGAAAACAAATGCAAAAAAGCAAAATGGCTGTCTGAGGAGGCCTTACAAATAGCTGTGTAAAGAAGAGAAGGGAAAAGCACAGGAGAAAAGGAAAGATATACCCATTTGAATGCAGAGTTCCAAAGAATAGCAAGGAGAGCCAAGAAAGCCTTCCTCAGTGATCGGTGCAAAGAAATAGAGGAAAACAATAAAATGGGAAAGACTAGAGATCTCTTCAAGAAAATTAGAGATACCAATGGAACATGTCATGTAAAGATGGGCTCAGCAAAGGACAGAAATGGTATGGACCCAACAGAAGCAGGAGATATTAAGAAGAGGAGGCAAGAATACACAGAAGGACTGTACAAAAAAGATCTTCACGACCAAGATAATCACAATGGTGTGATCACTCAGCTAGAGCCAGACATCCTGGAATGTAAAGTCAGGTGGGCCTTAGGAAGCATTACTATGGACAAAGATAGTGGAGGTGATGAAATACCAATTGAACTATTTCAAATCCTAAAGGATGGTGCTGTGAAAGTGCTGCACTCAATATGCCAGCAAATTTGGAAAACTCAGCAGTGGCCACAGGCCTGGAAAAGGTCAGTTTTCATTCCAATCCCAAAGAAAGACAATGCCAAAGAATGCTCAAACTACTGCACAATTGCACTCATCTCACACACTAGTAAAGTAATGCTCCAAATTCTCCAAGCCAGGCTTCAGCGATACCTGAACCGTGAACTTCCAGATGTTCAAGCTGGTTTTAGAAAAGGCAGAGGAACCAGAGATCAAATTTCCAACATCTGCTGGATCATCGAAAAAGCAAGAGAGTTCCAGAAAAACATCTATTTCTGTTTTATTGACTATGCCAAAGTCTTTGCTGTGTGGATCACAATAAACTGTGAAAAACTGTGAAAGAGATGGGAATACCAGACCACCTGACCTGATTCAGAAATCTGTATACAGGTCAGGAAGCAACAGTTCAAACTGAACATGGAACAACAGACTGGTTCCAAATAGGAAAAGGAGTATGTCAAGGCTGAATATTGTCAGCCTGCTTCTTTGACTTATATGCAGAGTACATCATGAGAAACGCTGGGCTGGAGGAAGCACAAGCTGGAATCAAGGTTGCTGGAAGAAATATCAATAACCTCGGATATGCACATGATACCACCCTTATAGCAGAAAGTAAAGAAGAACTCAAGAACTTCTTGAAAGTGAAAGAGGAGAGTGAAAAAGTTGGTAAAACTCAACATTCAGAAAACAAAGATCATGGCATCTGGCCCATCACTTCATGGCAAATAGATGGGGAAACAGTAAAAACTGTGGCTGACTTTATTTTTTTGAGCTTCAAAATCCCTGCAGATGGTGACTGCAGCCATGAAATTAAAAGACATTTATTCTTTGGAAGGAAAGTTATGACCAACCTAGACAGCATATTAAAAAGCAGGGACATTACTTTGCCAACAAAGGTCCGTCTTGTCAAGGCTATAGTTTTTTCCAGTAGTCATGTATGAATGTGAGAGTTGGACTATAAAGAAAGCTGAGTGCCAAAGAATTGATGCTTTTGAACTGTGGTGGTGGTGGAGAAGACTCTTGAGAGTCCCTTGGACTGCAAGGAGATCCAACCAGTCCATCCTAAAGGAGATCAGTCCTGAGTGTTCATTGGAAGGACTGATGTTGAAGCTGAAACCCCAATACTTTGGCCACCTGAGGAGAACTGACTCATCTGAAAAGACCCTGAAGCTGGGAAAGATTGAAGGCAGGAGGAGAAGGGGATGACAGAGGATGAGATGGTTATAGCATCACTGACTCAATTGAGATGAGTTTGAGTAAACTCCGGGAGTTGGTGATGGACAGGGTGGCCAGGTGAGCTGTGGTCCATA
>NW_027218645.1:0-17947 GCF_027580195.1 Bos mutus
AGCACTACAGATGATGATTGCAGCCATGAAATTAAAAGACGCTTACTCCTTGGAAGGAAAGTTATGACCAACCTAGATAGCATATTCAAAAGCAGAGACATTACTTTGCCCACAAAGGTCCGTCTAGTCAAGGCTATGGTTTTTCCAGTGGTCATGTATGGATGTGCGAGTTGGACTGTGAAGAAAGCTGAGCGCTGGAGAATTGATGCTTTTGAACTGTGGTGTTGGAGAAGACTCTCGAGAGTCCCCTGGACTGCAAGGAGATCCAACCAGTCTATTCTAAAGGAGATCAGCCCTGGGATTCCTTTGGAAGGATTGATGCTAAAGCTGAAACTCCAGTACTTTGGCCACCTCATGAGAAGACTTGACTCGTTGGAAAAGACTCTGATGCTGGGAAGCACTGGATGCAGGAGGAGAAGGGGATGACAGGGGATGAGATGGCTGGATGTCATCACCGACTCGATGGACATGAGTTTGAGTGAACTCCGGGAGTTGGTGATGGATAGGGAGGCCTGGCGTGCTGCGATTCATGGGGTTGCAAAGAATCAGACATGACTGAGCGACTGAAGTGAACTGAACTGAGGCATCTTTTATAATTATGAGGTTACCAAGGTCAGGATTTTCTATTAAGTTAGTGAAACCAAGGCAATAGATAGTGTTAGGGATTATTTTGTTCAGTGTGTAACCTGGGTCTGCCCAGGATGCATTTGTGCTAAGTCGCCTCAGTTGTTTTTGACTGTTTGCAATCCCATGGACTGTAGCCCACTAGGCCCCTCTGTCCATTGGATTCTCCAGGAAAGAATACAGGAATGAATTACCATACCTTCCTCCAGGGGAATCTTCCTGACTCAGAGATCAGAACTCACATCTCTTGTATCTCCTGCATTGGGAAGTGGGTTCATATGGTGCATGTTGGTATGCGTATGTCCAGCTTTATAAGATATGGTGAAATACTTTTCATAAGTAGTCCTATCAATTGATACTAGTGCTACCTTGGAAGCCCAAGTATGCCTGTTCCCAGTTTTGACATCAAGTTATGGGTAAATATGCCCTGGAAAATAAACCTAAGTACCACAGTGTATCTTATATACTTGTAAACAATGTTTTATGGATAAAGTTTTCACTTTCTCAAAAAAGATGATATATTTCAATAGTTTGAATACATCAGTGTTAGTTTTGAGGGGGTAGATGTAACCCAACCAAGTATCATTCTGCTTTGATACAGAAGCATCTACCTTTTCCTAAAGTTACTGCAATGCAAAATAAATAAATCAACTTTGACAGCATCACAGAGAAGTCCCCATTCCTTGCTGTCATAAGTAGCTAATGCTGGCTTGTATGGGAACCACAATCAACTTTCCCTAAATGATCTTACTACCCTAGTTTCAGGCTTCCCAGGTGGTGCTGGTAGTAAAGAATATGCCTGCCAAAGCAGGAGATATTAGAGACCTGAGTTTGATCCCTGTTAGGAAGATTTCCCCTGGAGAAAGAAATGGCAACCCACTCCAGTATTGTTACCTGGAGAATCCCATGGTCAGAGGAGCCTGGTGGGCTGCAGTCCATGGCGTCACAAAGAGTTGGACAGGACTGAAGTGACTTATCACATAGCATCCTAGTATCAGTCCTGAAATATTTTGGTGTAGTTTTATCTCTTTCTGGAACTTTGATGAAAATGTCCTACAGTATACACTATTCTGTATCTGCTACTTTGCTCATGTTAAGTGAAGTGAAGTCACTCAGTCATGTCCAACTCTTTGTGACCCCATGGACTGTAGCCTACCAGGCTCCTGCATCCATGGGATTTTCCAGACAAGAGTACTGGAATGAGTTGTCATTTCCTTCTCCAGGGGATTTTCCTGACCAAGGGATCAAACCCGGGTGTCCTGCATTACAGGCAGATGCTTTATCATCTGAACCACCAGGAAAACTGTCATTTATTTTCATTTTTGAGGGGTTTCCCCCAAATGTGCGGTTTTCATATTATATATAGCTACTCTGCTGTTTATGAACATAGCTGTTTTTCATTTGAGTGATTTTAAAATGCTCTTATGACATTCTTGTACATTTCTGTTGGATATATGCCTGGGAGTAGGTATGCATATAAGATATGCTTTATAAGATATGGCAAAATACTTTTCATAAATAATTCTACCAATTGACAGCTCAGTCAATAGTAGATGAGAATTCCCATTATTTTACATTCTTGGCAACTTTGGTACTATTACTGTCTATTTTTTGTATGACTGACCGTTCTGATGGTTGTGTAATATTATATCACTGTGGTTCAGTTTACGTTTCTCTGATTATTAATGTGGTCAGTAACTTTGTATTATGTTTAGGTTCTTTTTTGAGGCTTCTCTCTCATTTTTCTATTGGTTGATTGTATTTTTCTTAGTGGCTGTAGCAGCTCTTTGTTATGGATTCAGATCCTTGGTCAGCTAAGGTCACTTTCTTCATGGTGTTTTTTTTTTTTTTTTAAATTATTGTCTGTTTTTATTTTCATTTGTTGTTTTTAAGTATTTACAATGTTGTGTTGGTTTCTCCCATATAATAATGCAAATCATCCATAATTATACATACATCATGTTCCTCCCAAGCGTCCCCCATCCCATTCCCCCAGGTAACCACAGAGCACAAGACTGGACTCCCTGTGCTAAACAGCAACTTCTCACCAGCTATCCATCTTACACCTGATAGAATATGTATGTTGACACTACTTTCTCCATGTGTCCCACTCTCTCCCTCCCCGACTGTGTCCTTAATTCCATTCTCTACATCTGTGTCTCCATTCCTTCCCTGCAAATAGGTTCATTGATATCATGGTGTCTTTTGATGATTACATTTAATGTAGTCTAAATTGTCTGTTGCTTGCTCCATAGTTTGTGTGTTGGGTGCTCTGTTTCAAAGTCTTTGCCTCTGCAAGCAACCAGATATCTTCCTCTATTATCTTCAGAAGCTTTGTTGTTTAGATTAAATCTATAATTATCCTCAAAAGTATGTTTGTGAGGCACAGTTCATATTGTATTATCTATCTGTACAGGTGAGAGTCTGCTGTGTGAATCTCTATTCTACTGTGTGTTTGTGTATCCTTGTAAAAATGCTGGCATGCTTAATTATTATTGCATTGTAAAATATCTTGATGTCTGAAATAGTCTTTCTGCTTTGATATTTTAAAAAATTAATTAATGTTTGGTTATGCTTGGTCTTTGTTGATGCACAAGGGCTTTCTCTAGTTGCAGTGAGCAGGGGCAATTCTCTGTGGTGGTGTGTGGCCTTCTCACTGTGTTGGCTTCTCTTGCTGTGGAGCACAGGCTCTAGGCATATGGGCTTCAGTAGTTGCAGCACAGAGGCTCATTACTTGTGGCTCACAGACTCTAGAACATACAGGCATCAGTAGTTGTGGCTTTAGTTGCCTACAGCATGTGGCATCTTCCTGGACCAGGAATTGAACCATGTCTCCTTCGTTGGCAGATGAATTCTTTATCCACTGTACCACCAGGGAAGTCCCTTTGACTTTTTTTAAAGATTACCTTGGTCGTTTTAGACTCTTTTGAATATACATTTTAAAATCAGTTTATCATATCCCACTAAAAGGCACTGGCACACTTGGGACATCAATTAGAATTTTATCAGATTTAACTGTCAGTTTGGAAAGGAGTGAGTAACTGAGATTCCAAATCCACAATCATGATCAGTTTGTTTATATACACCTACATCATTTTTATTTTCTCACTGAAGTTTTGTATTTTTTTTTAAATTGAGTTGTTATTGATATACATTATATTAGTTTTTTGCCTTTTATACTTAAAAAAAAAAAAAGATGGTTGAATGGCATCACTGATTCAATGGACATGAACTTGGGAGAACTCTGGGAAATGGTGACAGGCAGGAAGGCCTAGCATGCTGCAGTCCATGGGATCATAAAGGGTCAGACACAACAATAACATATTAGTTTTAGGTGTATAACATAACGTGATATTTATATAAATTATTAAATGATCACCACAAATCTAGCTAACATTCATTAACATACATAGTTAAAATTTTCCTTTTTTTTTTCTTGTGATGAGACCTTTTAAGATCTGTTAAGTACAGTTACTTATATTTTGTAACTGTAAGTTTGTACCTTTTCACCGTCTTCACCCATTTCACCTACCTTTCACCCCCCACCTCTGGTAACTATCGATACAGTCTCTGTGAGCTTCTTGAAAAAAAAAAAATTCAACATATAAATAAGATGATATGATATTTGTCTTTCTCTGTCTGACTTATTTCAGATAACATAATGCCATTTGTCTCAAATGGCAAAATTTTATTATTATTTTTTTAATGGCTGAATGTTTCACTGTATATATAGACCACATTTTCTTTATCCATTCATCTGTTAATGGACAGTTAGGATGTTTCCATATCTTGGCCATTGTAAAAATGCTGTTATGAACATGAGAGTACAGATATCCTTTTGAATCTTGCTGTTAAAGTGCTTCCCTCAATATGTCAGCAAATTTGGGAGACTCAACAGTGGCCACAGGACTAGAAAAGGTCAGTTTTCATTTCAATCCCAAGGAAGGGCAATGCCAAAGAATATTCAAACTACCATACAGTTATACTCATTTCATGTTAACAAGGTTTTACTGAAAATCCTTCAAGCTAAACTTCAACAGTTTGTGAAACAAGAACTTCCAGGCATATAATTTGGGTTTCAAAGAGGCAGAGGAACTACAGATCAAATTACCAATATTCGTTGGATCAAGGAGAAAGCAAGGGCATTACAGATAAACATCTGCTTTTATTTCATTGACTATGTGAAAGCCTTTGACTCACTCTGTGGATCACAACAAACTGTGGAAAATTATGAAAGAGATGGGAGTACCCAGACCACTTACCTGTCTCCTGAGAAACCTGTGTAAGAGTCAAGAAGCAACAGTTAAAACTGGACATGCAATACCAAATTAGGAAAGGAGTAGGACAAGGCTGTGTATTGTCACCCTGCTTACTTAACCTACCAGGCTGGATGAATCACAACCTGGAATCAAGATTGCTGAGAGAAATATCAGCAATCTTAGACATGCAAATGATTCCACTCTAATGGCCAAAAGTGAAGAGGAACTAAAGAGCCTCTTGATGAGGGTGAAAGAGGAAAGTAAGAATGCTGGTTTGAAACTAAAAAACATAAAGAAACTAAAATCATGGTATCTGGTCCCATCACTTCATGGCAAATAGATGGGAAAAAAGTGGAAACAGTGGCATATTTTCTTTTCTTGGGCTCCAAAATCATTGTGGATGGGGACTGCAACCACAAAATTTTAAAATGCCTGCTCCTGGGAAGAAGAGTTATGATAAACCTAGACAGCATATTAAAAAGCAGAGATATAACTTTGACAACAAAGGTCCATATGGTCAAAGCTATGGTTTTTCCAGTAGTCATGTATGAATGTGAGTGTTGGGCCATAAAGAAGGCTGAGCCGAAGAATTGATACTTTCAAATAGTGGTGTTGGAGAAGACTCTTTAGAGTCCTTTGGACAGCAAGGAGATCAAATCCTAAGGAAATCAACCCTATATTCATTGGAAGGAATGATGCTGAAGCTGAAACTCCAGTATTTGGCCATCTGATGCGAAGAACTGACTCATTGGAAAAGACCCTGATGCTGAGAAAGATTGAGTGCAGGAGGAGAAGGGGGCAACAGAGCATTAGATGGTTGGATGCCATCACCAACTCAATGGACATGAGTTTAAGCAAACTTCAGGAGATTGCAAAGGACAGGGAAGCCTGGCATGCTGCAGTCCTTGGGGTTGCAAAGAGTCGGACATGACTTAGCAACTGAACAGCAACAATTCATTTTCTTCTAATATTCAGAAGTGGAATTGCTGGATCATATGGTAGCTCTATTTTTAAATTTTTTGAGGAGCCTCCATACTGTTCTCCATAGTGGCTGCACCAATTTACATTCCCACCAGCAGTGTAGGAGGTTCCCTCTTCTCCACAGCCTCTCCATCCACTTATCTCTTGTAGGTCTTGATGATCACCATTTTTAGAGGCTTTGTGTGATATCCCATTGTGTTTTTTATTTGAATTTCTCTGATGATTAGTGACGCTGAGCCCCTTCTTTTATACCTTTGGCCACAGATGTTTTCTTTGGAGAAATGTGTATTTAGTTCTTGTGCCCATTTAAAAAAATGGTTATTAAGTTGTACGAGTTCTTTATAAATTTTGGACATAAACCCTTTATCTGATACATGGTTTGCAATTTATTTTTCCTGTAGGTTGCCTTTGTGATTTTTTGCTGTGCAATAGCTGTTAAGTTTAATGTAGTCTCACTGATTGATTCTGCCCCCCGCTTTTTTGGTGCTTTTTGTTTCATGTCTATAAAATCGTTGCCAAGGCAAGTGACGAGGAGCTTCTTCCTTATGTTTTCTTCTAGGAGTTCTGTGGTTTCAGGTCTTATATCTAAGTCTTTGACCCATTTTGAGTTAATGTTTCTGAGTGGCATATGATAGGGATCTGGCTTTATCTTGAAATGTATTTATTCAGTTTTTCCAACACCATTTGTTGAGGGGACTATCCTTTCCCCACTGCTTGTTCCTAGCCTCCTCATGAAAATGTTAATTAACTGCATATGTGAAAGTTTATTCTGGATTCTCTATTTGGCTCTGTTGGTCTGTGTGTTTATTTCTATGCCACTATCATGAAAGTTTTTTTTCCTGTCTTTATTTTATTTATTTATTTTTTTAAAATATAAATTTATTGATTTTAATTGGAGGCTGATTACTTTACAATATTGTATTGGTTTTGCCATACATCATCATGAATCCACCACGGGTGTACACGTGTTCCCCATCCTGAATAGCCCCCCACCTCCCTCTCCATACCATCCCTCTGGCTCATCCCAGTGCACCATCCCCAAGCATGCTGTATCATGCATTGAACCTGGACTAGTGATTCACTTCATATTTGATATTATACATGTTGCAATGCCATTCTCTCAAGTCATTCCACCCTCTCCCTCTCCCACAGAGTCCAAAAGACTATTTTATACATCTGTGTCTCTTTTGCTGTCTCGCATACAGTGTTATCATTACCATCTTTCTAAATTCCATATATATGCGTTCAGTTCAGTTCAGTTGCTCGATTGTGTCCGACTCTGCGGCCCCATGATTCGCAGCATGCCAGGCCTCCCTGTCCATCACCAACTCCCGGAGTTCACCCAGACTCACGTCCATCGAGTCAGTGATGCCATCCAGCCATCTCATCCTCTGTCGTCCCCTTCACCTCCTGCCCCCAATCCCTCCCAGCATCAGAGTCTTTTCCAATGAGTCAACTCTTCACATGAGGTGATCAAAGTACTGGAGTTTCAGCTTTAACATCATTCCTTCCAAAGAAATCCCTGGGCTGATCTCCTTCAGAATGGACTGGTTGGATCTCCTTGCAGTCCAAGGGAGACTCTCAACAGTCTTCTCCAACACCACAGTTCAAAGGCATCAATTCTTCAGCACTCAGCCTTCTTTACAGTCCAACTCTCACATCCATACATGACCACAGGAAAAACAATAGCCTTGACTAGACGGACCTTTGTTGGCAAAGTAATGTCTGTGCTCTTGAATATGCTATCTAGGTTGGTCATAACTTTCCTTCCAAGGAGTAAGCGTCTTTTAATTTCATGGCTGCAGTCACCATCTGCAGTGATTTTGGAGCCCCCCAAAATAATAAAGTCTAACACTGTTTCCACTGTTTCCCCATCTATTTCCCATGAAGTGATGGGACCGGATGCCATGATCTTCGTTTTCTGAATGTTGAGCTTTAAGCCAACTTTTTCACTCTCCACTTTCACTTTCATCAAGAGGCTTTTTAGTTCCTCTTCACTTTCTGTCATAAGGGTGGTGTCATCTGCATATCTGAGGTTATTGATATTTCTCCCAGCAATCTTGATTCCAGCTTGTGCTTCTTCCAGTCCAGCATTTCTCATGATGTACTCTGCATAGAAGTTAAATAAGCAGGGTGGCAATATACAGCCTTGACGTACTCCTTTTTCTATTTGGAACCAGTCTGTTATTCCATGTCCAGTTCTAACTGTTGCTTCCTGACCTGCATACAAATTTCTCAAGAGGCAGGTCAGGTGGTCTGGTATTCCCATCTCTTTCAGAATTTTCCACAGTTTATTGTGATCCACACAGTCAAAGGCTTTGGCATAGTCAATATATATGCATTAGTATACTGTATTGGTGTTTTTCTTTCTGGCTTACTTCCGTCTGTATAATAGACTCCAGTTTCATCTACTTCATTAAAACTGATTCAAATGTATTCTTTTTAATGGCTGAGTAATTCTCCATTGTGTATATGTACCATGGCTTTCTTATTCATTCGTCTGCTGATGGACACCTAGCTTGCTTCCATGTCCTGCCTATTATAAACAGTGCTGTGATGAATACTGGGGTACATGTGTCTCTTTCATTTCTGGTTTCCTCGGTGTGTATGCCCAGTAGTGGGATTGCTGGGTCATAAGGCAGTTCTATTTCCATTTTTAAGGAGTCTCCACACTGGTCTCCATAGTGGCTGTATTAACTTGCATTCCCACCAACAGTGTAAGAGGGTTCCGTTTTCTCTACACCCTCTCCAACATTTATTGCTTGTAGACTTTTTGATAGCAGCCATTCTGACTCGCCTGAAATGGCACCTCATTGTGGTTTTGATTTTCATTTCTCTGATAATAAGTGGTATTGAGCATCTTTTCATGTGTTTGTTAGCCATCTGTATGTCTTCTTTGGAGAAATGTCTGTTTAGTTCTTTGGCCCATTTTTTGATTGGGTCATTTATTTTTCTGGAATTGACCTGCAGGATGTGCTTGTATATTTTTGAAATTAGTTCTTTGTCAGTTGCTTCATTTGCTATTATTTTCTCCCATTCTGAAGGCTATCTTTTCACTTTGCTTATAGTTTCCATTGTTGTGCAGAAGCTTTTAATTTTAATTAGGTCCCATTTGTTTATTTTTGCTTTTATTTCCAATATTCTTGGAGGTGGGTCATAGAGAATTCTGCTGTGATTTATGTCAGAGAGTGTTTTGCCTATGTTCTCCTCTAGGAGCTTTATAGTTTCTGGTCTTACGTTTAGATCTTTAATCCATATGATTATCTCAATAGATGTAGAGAAAGCCTTTGAAAAAATTCAACATCCATTTATGATAAAAACTCTCCAGAAAGCAAGAATAGAAGGAATATACCTCAACATAATAAAAGCTACATATGACAAACCCACAGCAAACATTATCCTCAATGGAGAAAAATTGAAAGCATTTCCCCTAAAAGTAAGGAACAAGACAAGGGTTCCCACTTTCACCACTACTGTTCAACAGTTTTGGAAATTTGGCCATGGCAATCAGAGCAGAAAAAGAAATAAAAGGAATCCAAATTGGAAAAGAAGGAGTAAAACTCTCACTGTTTGCAGATGACATGATCCTCTACCTAGAAAACCCTAAAGATTCCACCAGAAAATCACTAGAGCTAATCAATGAATATAGTAAAGTTGCAGGATTTAAAATCAACACACAGAAATCCCTTGCATACCTATACATTAATAATGAGAAAATAGAGAAATTAAGGAAACAATTCCATTCACCATTGCAAGGAAAAGAATAAAACACTTAGGAATATATCTACCTAAATAAACCAAAGACCTATATATAGAAAACTTTAAAACACTGGTGAAAGAAATCAAAGAGGACACTAATAGATGGAGAAATATACCATGTTCATGGATTGGAAGAATCAGTTTAGTGACAATGAATATACTACGCAAAGCAATCTATAGATTCCATGCAATCCCTATCAAGCTACCAACGGTATTTTTCACAGAGCTAGAACAAATAATTTCACAAGTTGTATATACAAAAAACCTCAAATAGCCAAAGCAATATTGAGAAAGAAGAATGGAACTGGAGGAATCAATCTGCCTGACTTCAGGCTCTACTACAAAGCCACAGTCATCAAGACCGTATGGTACTGGCACAAAGACAGACATATAGATCAATGGAACAAAATAGAAAGCCCAGAGATAAACCCTCGCACCTATGGACACCTTATCTTTGACAAAGGAGGCAAGAATATACAATGGAGAAAGGACAATCTCTTTCACAAGTGGTGCTGGGAAAACTGGTCAACCACTTGTAAAAGAATGAAACTAGAATACTTTCTAACACCATACACAAAAATAAACTCAAAATGATAGTATTTTTAAAAGCATCTTTAAAGGTTTATTCTGTGTTTGTGGTTGGAGAAAACAATTTATTTTCATATGTTGATTTTGTATTCAGAATTTATTATTTCTAATTGCTTTTCTGGCTTATTTGAACTTTTTATGCATACAATCATGTCATCATGAATACATCATGATACAATCACAAATACATCATGCTACAATCATGTCATCATGAATAACAGCAGTTTTATTTCTTCTCTAATCTCTTGTTTGTGTTGTTTGTTCAACAACTTCTAGATTGAATAGGAATACTTGTTAAATGGGTGGATTGGTGATAATGACATTGTTTCCTCATTTCCAAACTAACAAGGACAAACATTTCACCCTTTTATCAGATTAAGTAAGTTCCCGTGTATAGTCATCCCTCCAAATCCATGAGTTGTGCATCCACAGTTGGTTGAGTCTGTGGATCAAAAATACTTGGGAGACAGATGAATGGATAAAGAAGTTGTTGCACATATACACAATGAAATATTACTCAGCCATAAAAAGGAACACATTTGAGTTAGTTCTAATGAGGTGAATGAACCTAGAGCCTATTATACAGAGTGAAGTAAGTCAGAACGAGAAAAGTATCATATTCTAATGCCTGTATACAGAATCTAGAAAAATGGTACTGAATAATTTATTTACTGGGCAGCAATGGAGAAACAGACATAGAGAATAAACCTATGGACATGGGGAGAGGGAAGGAGAGTCTGAGATGTATGGAAAGAGTAACATGGAAGCTTACATTACCATATGTAAAATAGATAGCCAACGAGAATTTGCTGTATGGCTCAGAAAACTCAAACAGGGGCTCTGCATCAACCTAGAGGGTGGGAGGGGGAGTGAGATGGGAGGGAGGTTCAAAAGGGAGGGGATATATGTATACCTATGTCTGATTCATGTTGAGGTTTGACAGAAAACAACAAAATTATGTAAAGCGATTATCCTTCAGTAAAAATAATAATAATAATAAAAATACTTGGGAAAGAAAATTCCAGAAGTTTCCAAGAAGGAAATTTTGAATTTATTGAATGCTAGTAAAGATTTACATAACATTTCAATTGTATTTACAACTATTTACATAGCATTCACACTGTATTAGGCATTTTAAGTAATCTAGGGATGATTTATTGTATATGGGAGGATGTGCATAGGTTGTAACCTGCACCATTTTATAAAAGGGTTGTGAGCATCCATGTATTTTGGTATCTGTGCGGGTCTTGGAACACAGGACAACTGTATTCCTTGTTTCCTGAGAGTTTCTGTCATAAATGAGTGATACATTTTATCAAATGCTTTTCTTATTATCTCTACCAAGAAAACTTTTTTCTCCTTTATTTTATTAATATGAAATATTACATGGCTTTAATTTTAAATGTTAAGCCTAGCTTATCTTCCTTAGAATCAACACAGATTGTGATATATCATTCTTTTAACGTTTCACAGAGTTCAGTGTGCTATTAGTACGTTGTATATTTTGTTCATCCATGTTCAGGAAGATTCTTGGCCTGTATTTTTCCTTTCTTATAATGTCCTTTTTAGATTTTGCTACCTGGGTTGTGTTGGTCTAAAAAAATATTGGTAAGTTGAGGAATGTTCTCTCTTCGTCCTGTTCACCTTTGGAAGAGTTGGTATAAGATTAATGCTGTTTGTTCCTCTAATATTTAGGCGGAATTTGTCCATCTAGCCACCTGAGACTGAAATGTTCTTTTATGAGGCAGTTTAAAATTTTTAGTTTAATGTCAGTTATGGAACTATTCACGTTCTTCTGTTTTATTCTTCAATTTTTGTAACTTTCACTTTTAAAAATAATTTATTTCATCTAATATTTTAAATGTTTGCTATAAAGTTATTTTAACATTTAATTGTCAGTTTTTAATGGCCATTTCATTTCTAACATTCGTTAATTGTGTTTTTCCCTGATAATTCTTGTCAGAGGTTTTCGACGCTATTAGTTTTCTTTTTTAGAGCCCTTCTTTTGAGGTCATTTTGTTAGTACTTTTATCTATTTCCTTCCTTCTCTCTTTGAACTATCTTGCTGGGGAATTTTCCCCTCCAAATTCTTGAGAATTTTTTAACCTGGATGTTTAACTTTTTAATTTTTCAAACTTTAACCACTTTAATGTATGCATTGAAACCTAAAAATTATTAATTCAGTTAGCATTCTTATTACTAATACTTCATCAGATTTTTTGTTAATTCATTTTCCATCTGGTGGTTTAAAATTGATATACTCTTACCATTATTTTCGTGATGATTTTAAAAATAAATCACATGCTTTAGCTTTATTTTGGTACTTTTACTTGATTACAGGCAAATTCAGCAAATAGAAATAAGCAGTTTATTAGATAAAATAGTCAAAGCATTGGCAATGAAAATTTTAACTGAAGTAGGGGAAAAAATAGATGAATACAGTGAAAATTTTAACAAGGAGCTAGAAAATATATAAAAAAAGACCTAATTAGAAGTAAAGAATTCAACAAGTGAAATTGAAAAAAAAAAAAAGTAGAAGAAATGGAACAGCAGACTAGATGATACAGAAGAATACATCAATTATCTGGAAAGTAAAATAATGAAAATCAATCAGCATAGTAATGAGAAAAGGAAATTCTAAAAACTGAAAACAGTTTATGAGATTTCTAGGATAACATTAAAAATACTAATATTCACATTGTATGGGTTACAGAGGAGGAGAGAGAGAAAAGGAGATCAAAATGTATTTGAGGAAATTATGCTGAAAACCTCCTGAATCTGAACAAGGAAACATATCCAGGTACAGGAAGAGCAGAATGTTCCAGACACAATGAATCCAAGCAGACCCACAATAAGACATATCATAATTAAAGTAGGAAAAGTTAAAGAGAGAATTCTAACAGCAAAAAAATAAAACAAGGAAGCACTTATAAGGGAACCCCTGTAAGACTATCAGCTGATTTGTCTGCAGAAACATTGCAGGCCAGAAGGAAATGGTATGATGTATTCAAAGTGCTAAAAGGGAAAAACCTAGACCCTAAGATACTCTACCCAGAAAGACTGTCATGAAGCAGAGATAAAGAATTACTCTGACAGGCAAAAACTAAATACTTCATTAATATTAAACCTACCATAAAAAGAAATATAGGAAAGCAACAGAATGGGAAAGACTAGAGATCTCTTCAAGAAAATTAGAGATAGCAAGGGAACATTTCATGCAAAGATGGGCTCGATAAAGGACAGAAATGGTATGGACCTAACAGAAGCAGAAGATATTAAGAACAGCTGGCAAGAATACACAGAAGAACTGTACAAAAAAGATCTTCACGACCCAGATAATCATGATGTTGTGATCACTGACCCAGAGCCAGACATCCTGGAATGTGAAGTCAAGTGGGCCTTAGAAAGCATCACTACAAACAAAGCTAGTGGAGGTGATGGAATTCCAGTTGAGCTATTTCAAATCCTCAAAGATGATGCTGTGAAAGTGCTGCACTCAATATGCCAACAAATTTGGAAAACTCAGCAGTGGCCACAGGACTGGAAAATGTCAGTTTTCATTCCAATCCCAAAGAAAGGCAATGCCAAACAATGCTCAAACTACTGCACACTTGTACTCATCTCACATGCTAGTAAAGTAATGCTCAAAATTCTCCAAACCAGGCTTCAGCAATATGTGAACCATGAACTTCCTGATGTTCAAGCTGGTTTTAGAAAAGGCAGAGGAACCAGATATCGAATTGCCAACATCCACTGGATCATGGAAAAAGCAAGAGATATCCAGAAAAACATCTATTTCTGCTTTATTGACTATGCCAAAGCCTTTGACTTGTGGATCACAATAAACTGTGGAAAATTCTGAAAGACATGGGAATACCAGACCACCTGATCTGCCTCTTGAGAAATTTGTATGCAGGTCAGGAAGCAACAGTTAGAATTGGACATGGAACAACAGACTGGTTCCAAATAGGAAAAGGAGTACATAAAGGCTGTATATTGTCACCCTGCTTATTTAACTTCTATGCAGATTACATCATGAGAAACGCTGGACTGGAAGAAGCACAAGCTGGAATCAAGATCGCCAGGAGAAATATCAATAACCTCAGGTGTGCAGATGACACCACCCTTATGGCAGAAAGTGAAGAGGAACTAAAAAGCCTCTTGATGAAAGTGAAAGTGGAGAGTGAAAAAGTTGGCTTAAAGCTCAACATTCAGAAAACAAAGATCATGGCATCCGGTCCCATCACTTCATGGGAAATAGATGGGGAAACAGTGGAAACAGTGTTAGACTTTATTATTTTGGGGGGCTCCAAAATCACTGCAGATGGTGACTGCAGCCATGAAATTAAAAGACGCTTACTCCTTGGAAGGAAAGTTATGACCAACCTAGATAGCATATTCAAGAGCAGAGACATTACTTTGCCGACAAAGGTCCGTCTAGTCAAGGCTATGGTTTTTCTAGTAGTCATGTATGGATGTGAGAGTTGGACTGTGAAGAAGGCTGAACACCGAAGAATGGATGCTTTTGAACTGTGGTGTTGGAGAAGACTCTTGAGAGTCCCTTGGACTGCAAGGAGATCCAACCAGTCCATTCTGAAGGAAATCAGCC
Organism: Bos mutus; assembly: GCF_027580195.1. Lineage (NCBI taxonomy): Eukaryota > Metazoa > Chordata > Mammalia > Artiodactyla > Bovidae > Bos > Bos mutus. The sequence continues at coordinate 14,821 of NW_027218645.1, forward strand.
CTGGGACTTCTTTGGAGGGAATGATGCTAAAGCTGAAACTCCAGTACTTTGATCACCTCATGTGAAGAGTTGACTCATTGGAAAAGACTCTGATGCTGGGAGGGATTGGGGGCAGGAGGTGAAGGGGACGACAGAGGATGAGATGGCTGGATGGCATCACTGACTCGATGGACGTGAGTCTGGGTGAACTCCGGGAGTTGGTGATGGACAGGGAGGCCTGGCGTGCTGCAATTCATAGGGTTGCAAAGAGTCGGACATGACTGAGTGACTGAACTGAACTGGACCATAAAGAGTCTTCTCTAAGTGTAAAAGAAGTAAGAATTTATAGGAAAGGGAAAATCCAACTAGGAAAGGCCAACGTATAGTAAGAACTGAGGATCAAGTGCTTAAACCAAGTATGAAAATAAAAGACAAAAGAATGCTAAAATCGACTGTAACTACAATAAATAGTGATGAGATAAATGTGAAGATCACCAAGATGATATCTAAAACACAAACAGTAGGGGAGGGGAACAAAAAATGTAGATCTTTCAGAAGGTGTTTGAACTTACATGACTATCATTTTAAAACAAATAGTTACAGTTACAGGAAAATACATATGAACCCATGAAAACCACAAATCAAAAACCTATAATAGATACACTAAAAAAAGAAAGAAATACAAGCATGCTACTGAAGAAAACCATCAAACAACAGACACAGGTGAACTGTAGGTGTAAAGAAATGGATGTGTGCCATACTTTGTGACACCTTTTTACATTTATGCCCTCAGTCAAACTTTTGATTTTTGGCAGGAGAATACACTTGCTGGAATGTCTAGATACACTCAAATACAGACCTTTTGGCCTTGACAGACACTTGAGCTGGGGCAGTGCTGAAAACAGAGAGGGAAGTGCCCAGACTAAAATGATTGCCACATGTAGGGCAGCACATATCCACTCACTGACAGTCCTCGGAGCATCAGTGGGAAGGCAACCATGCCTCTCAGGGAGTAATTGAGACTCTGCTTTAACTATAGGCTGAAGGGGATGAGGTTTTCCTGTACAACAGCGCTGCCACAGAACCCAGCTCTCCTCTTTAAGTAGAAAAATTTCAGCGAAGCACTCTTAGACTGCCTTACTCCAGTTACTATCATTTTGTAGTGTGTGCTCTAAACTATCAGTTACAACTCTGAGTTATTTGGGGGTTATTATGGTTAGGTAGTTAGAATAGGGAAATGGGGTTCAAGATGGTGGTCAGAAGGAGCAGTGACTAGAAGGAAAAAAAGAAAAGCCCATGAAAAGGGGAAGCCAGGGACCTAAGTGGGACCCTCTGGCAGAAATGGCACCCAACAGGCTCCCTTCCCTGAAAATATAACCTCTTCCCTGATTGGTTTTGGGTGTATGTATGTACTTTCCCCTATTTGCATAGAGTGTAACCAGTCAGGCCCCAGGAACCTGCTCAGGGGAGGGAACAAGGGAAGAGAGAAGCCAAAATGACAGGGCCACTCCTGGGGTTGCTGTTCTACTCTCAGGCCTACAGAGTGTACTGCTTGTTGCTTGCCCAATACATCCTTCCTGTTTGAGATATAACTGGTGTGTTGTTTCAACTCTTTGCCACAAGGAGACAAGAACTGAAGAAGAAGAACCAACCTGATATTATTTATAATCCAGTAAAAAGTTACAGAAAATCTGCTAAAAGAAACTTTCCTTTTTTTTTTTTTTGAGAAAAATGGGTTTGTGGCCCATTTATGTTGCTTTTACATTGTGGTTTTTAATCTTCTGATCTTCCTAGGGTAGGAAGCTTCTGTTTGTTTTCTTTAATAGGAAGAAATGATCCAGTTCAACAAAAGCCAAAGCAGACTTTAAGTATTTAAGAAGTGGGGTAGTGTCAGGGAAGCATGTTCCTATTTTTACTCAGATATATAACTATGGTTTAAGACATTAAAAGACAATTTTTATTCAGCTTGACCCTTGACATTCCTTAATACTCACTGCATGTCTGTTACGTATACAAATATCAGGGGGAAAACAAGGGGTGATAGGGTATGGTTGGTGACTAGGGGCAAGGAGCTTACATATCCTACTTGGGAAGATAACATACATTTCTGAAATGTTTAACAAAAACAAAATAGAGAAAATGACAAACATGGCTGGTTGAGAAATCCCACAGGGCAGTTTTAATTGAATTCACAGTGTGGTGACAGTTGGCACAAATACTCAGGGAACTTTGCTGATCACAGTTTGCTCAACTAGCTTCTTTTAGTAAAGCAAAGATTTTGTGTTCATTCTGTGGTAGTGTTGTGTACATATATAACAATTTTTACTTCCTCTAAACCGGATTTTTTAAAATACAGGAAATGTGTGGTTATTCTAATCAAACACAGATTAAAAAGTTAAGTGCTAAAAGGCAAAATTTTCCAAAAATAAACTCAGAATGGATTAAAGATCTAAACATAAGACCAGAAACTATAAAGCTCCTAGAGGAGAACATAGGCAAAAAAATAGAGGAGAACATAGGCAAAACACATGTACACCTGTGGCAGATTCATGTCAATGTATGGCAAAACCACTACAATATTGTAATTAGCCTCCAACTAAAATGAATAAATTTATATTTAAAAAAATAAAAAAAAGATATTGTGAATATGTGGATTTAAAAAAAATAAGGCAGCCTGGAAATATCAACTTCATCAAAGTCTGGCTTGTAAAATATTTTCTCAAAAATATATACAGTCTGAAATCCCTTTGAAAGGTTGTTGTTGAATCATGCGAAGACACGGGGATTCTTGGCCCCCGGAGGAGAAAAATTCAATCCAGGGCCAGAGACGAGGCTTGATCGCTCAGAGCTTTTGGGTAATAAAGTTTTATTAAAGTATAAAGGAGATAGAGAAAGCTTCTGACATAGGCATCAGAAGGGGGCAGAAGAGTACCCCTCTGCTAATCTTCAGCTGAATGTTATATAGTCACTAGCAGTCTGTTAATGAAAGAAAGGAATGTCTTAAAATTCAGAATGGCTCCAGGCCCCTCACCCATAAGATGCATTTTGGGATAATCTTGGCACCAAATGGTTTATCCTGGGCCATAAAATGATTAACTTGAATCTTGAAGAAGGGCAGACCACCATACAAATAGTTTCATTTACATAG
>NW_027218646.1:0-4457 GCF_027580195.1 Bos mutus
GATGAGCAGGCAGGTGTCGTGGCTCAGCTGGCGGTATCAAGCAGATGAACAGGCAGGTTCGTCTTGACTCAGCTGGCGATTATCAAGCAGATGAGCAGGCAGGTGTCGCGGGGCTCAGCTGGCGATTATCAAGCAGATGAGCAGGCAGGTGTCAGCGGCTCAGCTGGCGATTATCAGGCAGATGAGCAGGCAGGTGTCACGCGGCTCAGCTGGCGATTATCAAGCAGATGAGCAGGCAGGTGTAGCGAGGCTCAGCTGGCGATTATCAAGCAGATGAGCAGGCAGGTGTCGCGCGGCTCAGCTGGCGATTATCAAGCAGATGAGCAGAGGCAGGTGTCGCGGCTCAGCTGGCGATTATCAAGCAGATGAGCAGGCAGGTGTCGGGCGGCTCAGCTGGCGATTATCAAGCAGATGAGCAGGCAGGTGTCGGGGCTCAGCTGGCGTTATCAAGCAGATGAGCAGGCAGGTGTCAGCGGCTCAGCTGGCGATTATCAAGCAGATGAGCAGGCGGTGTATCGCGCGGCTCAGCTGGCGATTATCAAGCAGATGAGCAGGCAGGTGTCAGCGGCTCAGCTGGCGATTATCAAGCAGATGAGCAGGCAGGTGTCGCGGCTCAGCTGTCGATTATCAAGCAGATGAGCAGGCAGGTGTCGCGCGGCTCAGCTGGCGATTATCAAGCAGATGAGCAGGCAGGTGTCGCGCGGCTCAGCTGGCGATTATCAAGCAGATGAGCAGGCAGGTGTCGCGCGGCTCAGCTGGCGATTATCAAGCAGATGAGCAGGCAGGTGTCAGCGCGGCTCAGCTGGCGATTATCAAGCAGATGAGCAGGCAGGTGTCGCGCGGCTCAGCTGGCGATTATCAAGCAGATGAGCAGGCAGGTGTCGCGCGGCTCAGCTGGCGATTATCAAGCAGATGAGCAGGCAGGTGTCATGCGGCTCAGCTGGCGATTATCAAGCAGATGAGCAGGCAGGTGTCGCGCGGCTCAGCTGGCGATTATCAAGCAGATGAGCAGGCAGGTGTCGCGCGGCTCAGCTGGCGATTATCAAGCAGATGAGCAGGCAGGTGTCGCGCGGCTCAGCTGGCGATTATCAAGCAGATGAGCAGGCAGGTGGCGCTCGGATCGATTATCAAGCAGATGAGCAGGCAGGTGTCGCGCGGCTCAGCTGGCGATTATCAAGCAGATGAGCAGGCAGGTGTCGCTGCGGCTCAGCTGGCGATTATCAAGCAGATGAGCAGGCAGGTGTCGCGCGGCTCAGCTGGCGATTATCAAGCAGATGAGCAGGCAGGTGTCGGCTCAGCTGGCGATTATCAAGCAGATGAGCAGGCAGGTGGTGTCGGCGGCTCAGCTGGCGATTATCAAGCAGATGAGCAGGCAGGTGTCGCGCGGCTCAGCTGGCGATTATCAAGCAGATGAGCAGGCAGGTGTCGCGCGCGGCTCAGCTGGCGATTATCAAGCAGATGAGCAGGCAGGGTGTCGTGGCTCAGCTGGCGATTATCAAGCAGATGAGATGAGCAGGCAGGTGTCGCGCGGCTCAGCTGGCGATTATCAAGCAGATGAGCAGGCAGGTGTCGCGCGGCTCAGCTGGCGATTATCAAGCAGATGAGCAGGCAGGTGTCGCGCGGCGGCTCAGCTGGCGATTATCAAGCAGATGAGCAGGCAGGTGTGTCGCGCGGGCTCAGCTGGCGATTATCAAGCAGATGAGCAGGCAGGTGTCGCGCGGCTCAGCTGGCGATTATCAAGCAGATGAGCAGGCAGGTGTCGTGCGGCTCAGCTGGCGATTATCAAGCAGATGAGCAGGCAGGTGTCGCGCGGCTCAGCTGGCGATTATCAAGCAGATGAGCAGGCAGGTGTCGCGCGGCTCAGCTGGCGATTATCAAGCAGATGAGCAGGCGGGTGTCGCGCGGCTCAGCTGGCGATTATCAAGCAGATGAGCAGGCAGGTGTCGCGCGGCTCAGCTGGCGATTATCAAGCAGATGAGCAGGCGGGTGTCGCGCGGCTCAGCTGGCGATTATCAAGCAGATGAGCAGGCAGGGGTGTCGGCGGCTCAGCTGGCGATTATCAAGCAGATGAGCAGGCAGGTGTCGCGCGGCTCAGCTGGCGATTATCAAGCAGATGAGCAGGCAGGTGTCGCGCGCGCGGCTCAGCTGGCGATTATCAAGCAGATGAGCAGGCAGGTGTCGCGGCTCAGCTGGCGATTATCAAGCAGATGAGCAGGCAGGTGTGTCGCGCGGCTCAGCTGGCGATTATCAAGCAGATGAGCAGGCAGGTGTCGCGGCGGCTCAGCTGGCGATTATCAAGCAGATGAGCAGGCAGGTGTCGCGCGGCTCAGCTGGCGATTATCAAGCAGATGAGCAGGCAGGTGTCGCGCGGCTCAGCTGGCGATTATCAAGCAGATGAGCAGGCAGGTGTCGCGCGGCTCAGCTGGCGATTATCAAGCAGATGAGCAGGCAGGTGTCGTCGCGGCTCAGCTGGCGATTATCAAGCAGATGAGCAGGCAGGTGTCGCGGCTCAGCTGGCGATTATCAAGCAGATGAGCAGGCAGGTGTCGCGGGCTCAGCTGGCGATTATCAAGCAGATGAGCAGGCAGGTGTCGCGGCGGCTCAGCTGGCGATTATCAAGCAGATGAGCAGGCAGGTGTCGCGCGGCTCAGCTGGCGATTATCAAGCAGATGAGCAGGCAGGTGTCGCGCGGCTCAGCTGGCGATTATCAAGCAGATGAGCAGGCAGGTGTCGCGCGGCGGCTCAGCTGGCGATTATCAAGCAGATGAGCAGGCAGGTGTGCGCGGCTCAGCTGGCGATTATCAAGCAGATGAGCAGGCAGGTGTGTCGCGCGGCTCAGCTGGCGATTATCAAGCAGATGAGCAGGCAGGTGTCGCGCGGCTCAGCTGGCGATTATCAAGCAGATGAGCAGGCAGGTGTCGCGCGGCTCAGCTGGCGATTATCAAGCAGATGAGCAGGCAGGTGTCGCGCGGCTCGGCTGGCGATTATCAAGCAGATGAGCAGGCAGGTGTCGCGCGGCTCAGCTGGCGATTATCAAGCAGATGAGCAGGCAGGTGTCGCTCGCGGCTCAGCTGGCGATTATCAAGCAGATGAGCAGGCAGGTGTCGCGCGGCTCAGCTGGCGATTATCAAGCAGATGAGCAGGCAGGTGTCGCGCGGCTCAGCTGGCGATTATCAAGCAGATGAGCAGGCGGGTGTCGCGCGCGGCTCAGCTGGCGATTATCAAGCAGATGAGCAGGCAGGTGTCGTGCGCGGCTCAGCTGGCGATTATCAAGCAGATGAGCAGGCAGGTGTCGCGCGGCTCAGCTGGCGATTATCAAGCAGATGAGCAGGCAGGTGGTGTCGCGCGGCTCAGCTGGCGATTATCAAGCAGATGAGCAGGCAGGTGTCGCGCGGCTCAGCTGGCGATTATCAAGCAGATGAGCAGGCAGGTGTCGCGGCGGCTCAGCTGGCGATTATCAAGCAGATGAGCAGGCAGGTGTCGCGCGGCTCAGCTGGCGATTATCAAGCAGATGAGCAGGCAGGTGTTATCGCGCGGCTCGGCTGGCGATTATCAAGCAGATGAGCAGGCAGGTGTCGCGCGGCTCAGCTGGCGATTATCAAGCAGATGAGCAGGCAGGTGTCGCGCGCGGCTCAGCTGGCGATTATCAAGCAGATGATGAGCAGGCAGATGGCTCAGCTGGCGATTATCAAGCAGATGAGCAGGCAGGTGTCGCGCGGCTCAGCTGGCGATTATCAAGCAGATGAGCAGGCAGGTGTCGCGCGGCTCAGCTGGCGATTATCAAGCAGATGAGCAGGCAGGTGTCGCGCGGCTCAGCTGGCGATTATCAAGCAGATGAGCAGGCAGGTATCGCGCGGCTCAGCTGGCGATTATCAAGCACATGAGCATGCAGGTGTCGGCGGCTCAGCTGGCGATTACCAAGCAGATGAGCAGGCAGGTGTCGCGCGGCTCAGCTGGCGATTATCAAGCAGATGAGCAGGCAGGTGTCGCGCGGCTCAGCTGGCGATTATCAAGCAGATGAGCAGGCAGGTGTCGCGCGGCTCAGCTGGCGATTATCAAGCAGATGAGCAGGCAGGTGTTCGCGGCTCGGCTGGCGATTATCAAGCAGATGAGCAGGCAGGTGTCGCGCGGCTCAGCTGGCGATTATCAAGCAGATGGCTCAGCTGGCGATTATCAAGCAGATGAGCAGGCGCAGGTGTCGCGCGGGGCTCAGCTGGCGATTATCAAGCAGATGAGCAGGCAGGTGTCGCGGCGGCTCGGCTGGCGATTATCAAAGCAGATGAGCAGGCAGGTGTCGCGCGGCTCAGCTGGCGATTATCAAGCAGATGAGCAGGCGGGTGTCGCGGCGGCTCAGCTGGCGTTATCAAGCAGATGAGCAGGCAGGTGTCAGCGCGGCTCAGCTGGCGATTATCAAGCAGATGAGCAGGCAGGTGTCGCGGCGGCTCAGCTGGCGATTA
>NW_027218647.1:0-17335 GCF_027580195.1 Bos mutus
TATCAATACATAAAAACTGACAGAAATAGAAAAGGAGTAACAGCTGAGTTCATAATCCCAGTGGGAGACGTTAAAGACACATCTCTCCTGAACTGGGCTCCTGGTACGTAGTCACCTGCAACCATGAAGTACCTGAAATGTGGCTGGCTCTACAATGAGATGCGCTGCAAGCCTGAAACACATGCTGGATTTTAAAGACTTAGCATGAAAAAAAAAAGAACGGAACTATTGCATTAGGTTTTATCATGTTGATTACACACTGAAATGATAATATTTGGGGTGTGTTAAAATAAAATATATTACAGGTAATTTCACCTACTTCTGCTTTTACTCAACGTGGCTACTGGAATCTGAATTACATGAGTGACAAACCTGATGTAACTGATACACACGGAACACTGCATTCCCACTGATACATATTATTTTCAAGAGCCCAACGGACATATAACAAAAAGAACATGTACTGCGCTATTAGGAAAGTTCGAATTATTTCAAAAGACTGAAATAATGCAGAGTATACTTAGGGACTGCAATGGGCTGACAGTTTACGGGCCCTCAAACTTCACCCCGCACGTGGTGATGATCCTAGGAGGCAGGCACTCTGGGAGGGGTCAGGCCAGGAAGGAATGGGCTCCCGTGCTGCGAGGACAGGGAGAAGCAGCAGGCAGTCTAGGAACCAGGAAACTTGACTCACCAGACGTGGCACCTGCTGATGATCTTGGGACTCCCCAGCCTCCAGGACTACAAGAAACAACTTTCTGTTGTTTATCAGCTAGTCTACGGGATTTACAACAGTAGCCCAAAAAGACAGGGCTCTTTGATAGTGAAAAAGACAGGGCTCTTTGATAGTGAAGGACAGGGAAGCCTGGCGTGCTGCAGTTCATGGGTCACAAAGAGTCGGACATGACTTAACGAATGACCACCACCACCACCACCACCACCAGTTGATCTGAGTTAAGACTAAAACGGAACTCATGGCTTAGGCTATTTAGTCTGTTTCACACAGGCCAAAATGACTCGTATATTTTAAAGTATTTATCCAAAAGTGCCCCTTGATAGCATTTTACAGCCTGTACATAATAGGATGAATACTTTTAAAATAAATTTAATAGTCTATACTTCTAAAATATAATATTTCAAAATATTTTCCTATAAGAGACTTTGAATATTTTTTCAGTAACTCTCCCTCTTTCCGTCTATGACAGGCACTGAACAATGTTGAGGAAAAATCAGTTTGGTGCTAGGAAGTCACAGGCAGGATACTTACCAACTTTAAAGATTAGTAGCAGAAAAAAAAAAATTAGTAGTATATACTATATATTCATAGAGAATTACTTGCTGTCATTAATGTTGGAAGAGCAACACATTCCCATTTCCTTATGGTCCTTTCATAAACAATGCTTCTCTAGTTTGTCTTTTAAACACATAAACAGTGTTTCTCTAGTTCTGTGCTCCTCTGTCAGGTCCTTCTGTTATTGTCTGGTGAAGGGGAAACACTGTTATCAGAAAATGAAACTAAAATTATAAGTTAGATATGATGTTATTGTTCTATTTTTGTATGTTTCTGAATCAAGATTAGATAAACAACAGATGGGCTGCCTTCTGTGGCTGAAAATAGAAATAATGGGTTGTTTGTTTTCTACACAAATAATTTTTTTTTTTAATTCTACAAATGGCTCTAAGGTGAACTTGACGGTCTTGGCTAAGCTGCTTCTATTATGGTAACACATTTCTATTATTGAAACACAGGTTCTAGTATCAATATTCCTTGGGACATAGATAATTGGATTAGATGGATGAAAGAGAAAAAAATGAAGGGGGAACCTTTAGGAAAGGAAACATGTTCTTTTGAAAATCAATGTTTAAAAGACAAATGATGATTCTAATACAGAATATAAGAACAATTCTTTTTTAAACCTCAGGAATTATGTACTTGCCACAACAGAATAATGAAATTTTTCTTTGTGTATGGCATTCTAGTAAGAGGCTTAACTTTATTTTCTCATTGAATCTTCACAGCCACCTATGAGGTAGATATTACTGTATTGAACATATTATTCCCTATATTTCCATGAGGAAACTGAGACTCAAAGTGTTACAGATGGGACTGTAAACCCCATGTTCTTAATAAATATGTTACATGTGAATGGCTTTCTAGAAATATCAACAAACTTTGAAATGTGTAACTCTTTCATAAAATGCTTTGAGCCTCTTAGAAGCCCCTAAATAAATAGGAAGATGTGGGAAAGCAGAAATGAATATTCTCTGTAAAACAAAAAATAATGCCTGAAGAGACATATAAAATACAAAATAATTATGTGTAATAATAAAATGATAAAGCAGGAGTCAGAGGAACACTAGTGGGAGAGTGATCCAAGTTATTATTTGTATTAGAATACTGTAAGTCAAGAGTACATATCATAATTTCTGGGGTAAGCAATAAAAGAATGCACAACTAACTAGGTAATCAGAGAGAGAAATACAATAATACAAAAGAAGTCAAGACAGGAGAGAGAAAAAGAAAAACAGTTTGGAAAAACTGAAATCGAATAATAAGGTGGCAGATATTAACCCAAGTACATCACCAATTGCATTATATATAAATGAACTATCAACTACATAAGAGAGTAAGATTGCTGGACTAGGTACAAAAAAAATTTGCTGATAGGAATGTAAAATGAGGCAACCATTATGGAGAACAGTCTGGTGACTATTCAAGCAGTTAAACATAAAACTGCCACGTGATCCAGAATTCCACTCCTAGGAATATACCCCAAATAATTTTAAATCATGTCTAAGCAAAAATAATCCTGCTTATTTAACTTCTATGCAGAGTACATCATGTGAAATGCCAGACTGGACAAAACACAAGCCGGAATCAAGATTGCTGGGAGAAATATCAATAACCTCAGATGTGCAGATGACACGACCCTTACGGCAGAAAGCAGAGAAGGACCAAAGAGCCTCTGCATGAAAAGTGAAAGAGGAGAGTGAAAAAGTGGGCTTACAACTCAACATTCAGAAAACTAAGATCACGGCATCCAGTCCCATCACTTCATGGCAAATAGACAGGAAAACAATGGAAACAGTGACAGACTATTTTGGGGGCCTCCAAAATCACTGCAGATGCTGACTGCATCCATGATATTAAAAGACACTTACTCCTTGGAAGAAAAGTTATGGTCATCTTAGACGGCATATTAAAAAGCAGAGACATTACTTACCAACAAAGGTCCGTCTCATCAAAGCTGTAGTTTTTCCAGTAGTCATGTATGGATGTGAGAATTGAACTATAAAGAAAGCTGAGTGCCAAAGAATTGAGGCTTTTGAACTGTGGTGTTGAAGAAGACTCTTGAGAGTCCCTTGGACGGCAAGGAGATCAAACCACTCTATCATAAAGGAAATCAGTCCTGAATATTCATTGGAAGGACTGATGCTGAAGCTGAAAATCCAATACTGTGGCCACCTGATGGGAAGAACTGATTCACTGGGAAAGACCTTGATGCTGCGAAAGATTGAAGACGGGACGAGAAGGGACGACAGAGGATGAGATGGTTGGATGGCATCACCGACTAAATGGACAGAAGTTTGAGCAAGCTCTGGCAGTTGGTGATGGACAGGGAGGCCTGGCATGCTACAGTCCATGGGGTTGCAGAGAGTTGGACACGGCTGAGCGACTGACCTGAACTGAAGCAGAAATGTGCGTATGAATGTTCATAACAGAGCAGTGTTATTCATAATAACCACAAAGAGCAAAATAAAGCAAAAGCAAGCAAAGGAAAGGAAATAACAAAGAAGAGAAGTCAATGACACTGAAATCAGAAAATCAATTTTTAAAAAAAAAATCACACAACCCAAGAGCTGGTTCTTTGAAAACTTTAGTACAATTGATAAGGTTCTAGTACAAATGATTTAAAACGACAGAGAAACACAACTTAACCAATATCAAGAATGAAAAAGAGGGTATCACTAGAGACCGTACTGACATTAAAAATATAATAAGGAAGGACTTCCCTCGTGGCCCAGTGGTTAAGAATCTGCCTGCCAATGCAGGGGACATGGGTTCAATCCCTGGTCCAGGAAATTCCCTCATGCTTCAGAGTGACATGCCCATGTGCCACAACTACCAAAGCCCACACACTCTGCAGCCCAGGCTCTGCAACAAGAGAAGCCACCACAATGAAAAGCCTAAAACAAAGAGTAGCCCCCACACTCTGCAACTAGGGAAAGACTGCACACAGCAATGAAAACTCAGCACAACCAAAACTAACTTTCACTTTCCAATAAAAATGTTAAAAATACCTAAGTAATATTACAAACAACTCTATGCATATAAACCAGACATTTTAGATGAAGTAGACCAATTCCTCAGACTGCCAAAACTCACCCAAGATGAAACTGATAATATGAACAGTCCTGTAACGATTCAACAAATTGAATTTGTAGTTTAAAATCTCCTGAACAAAGATGTTCAGGCCTGATGCTTTCATTGGTAAAATCTAACAATTTTAAAGGGATACCAATTCTACACAATCTCTTCTAGAAAACAGCAGAGAACTAATCCAAACCAATTCTATGAAGTCCGGATTACTTAATATTCAGTTCAGTTTAGTTGCTCAGTCGTGTCCAACTCTTTGAGACCCCGTGGATTGCAGCAAGCCAGGTATCCCTGTCCATCAGCAACTCCCAGAGTTTACTCAAACTCATGTCCATTGAGTTGCTGATGCCATCCAACCGTCTCATCCTCTGTGGTCCCCAATCTCCTCCTGCCCCCCAATCCCTCCCAGCATCAGAGTCTTTTCAAATGAGTCAACTCTTCACATGAGGTGGCCAAAGTATTGGAGTTACAGCTTTAGCATCATTCCTTCCAAAGAACACCCAGGACAGATTTCCTTTAGAATGGACTGGTTGCATCTCCTTGCAGTCCAAGGGACTCTCAAGAGTCTTCTCCAACAGCACAGTTCAAAAGCATCAATTCTTTGGCGCTCCAAAAATCAAGACACTGTGGTATTGGTGGTGAAATAGGCACAAAGATCAACAAGACAGAATAGAGAACCCAAATATAAATCTATACAAGGACAGATAACTGATTTTTGAGGAAGAAGCAAAAGCAGTTCAATGGTGGAAGGATAGATAGCCTTCCCAACAAATGGTGCTTAAGCTATTGGATATTCACAGGCAAAAAAATGAAACTCACTTGATACAAATTAACTCAAAATTGATCATAGATTTAAATGTGAGACATAAAGCTATAAAACTTCAGAAAATTTGCAGACCCACTGAAGAATTCTTAGAAACGACACCAAAAATGCAGTCCCTAAAAGGAAAAAAACTTGGTAAACTGGACTTTGTTAAAATTTAAGACTTCTAGTCTCCTAGACTTTGTTAAAAGGCTGAAAAAGCAAGCTACAGACTAGAATAAACTATTTACAAACTATATTTCCAACAAAGGATTTGTATCTAGAATCTATAAAGAACTCTCAAAGCTCAAAAGTAATGGGGAGGGAGGAGGGAGGAGGGTTCAGGATGGGGAGCAAATGTATACCTGTGATGGATTCATTTTGATATTTGGCAAAACTAATACAATTATGTAAAGTTTAAAAATAAAATAAAATTAAAAAAAAAGCAATTCAACTGAAAATGAACAATAGACATGAACAGACATTTTATCAAAGAAGATACATGAATGGCACATGAAGATGTTCAATATTATTAGTCATAAGGGAAATGCAAATTGAAATCATGTAAGATATCACATCATCTGAGAAAACCTGAATAAAAAATAGTGAAAATACCAAACGGTGGTAAGGATGCTGAGAACATACGTCTCTCATACACTGCTGGTAGAATGTAAAATGGTAGAACTTCTATGGAAAATAGCTGAGTAGTTTCTTAAAAATTCAAATACATGCTTATCCTGCAACCCAGCAATCACACTCCTGGGCATTTATTTACATGAAAGGAAAATTTACGTCTGCACAGAAACCTGTACATGAATGTTCAGAGCGGCTTTATTTGCAATAGCAAACAGCTGGAAACAACTCAGTATCCTTCAGTGGATGATTAAACAAACTGCAGAACATCTCTGTAACGGAATACTTCTCAGCAATTAAAAACAGTCACTACTGGTACATGAAGCAACTTGGATGGGTCTCAAGGTATTATGCTAAACGAAAAAAGTCAATCTCAAAAGATTATACACTGTATGAATCTATTTATATAACATTCTTGACAAAATTATAGGGACAGAGAACAAATTAGTGGTTGCCTGGGAACAGGAAAGAGTGGTAGGGAGAAAGGAAGCACAAGAAAGATGTGGTGATAAAAACAGTTCTGTATCATTTTGGGGTTTTGTTTTCTTTTTGCCACGCTGGGGGTCTTGTGGGATCTCAGTTCCCCAACCAGGGATCTGAACTCGTGCCCCCTGCAGTGGAAGCACAGAATCCTAACCACTGGATTGCCAGGGAATTTCCACAGTATCTTAACCAAAGTGATGGCTCCATGAACTTATACATGTGATACAAATGCAAAGACAATAAAAATACATGGACATGTGCATATACAGACACAAAAATGAGTACATGTAAAAACGGGTGAAATATGATAACGGGCTAAAGAGTATACCTATGATAACTTTCCTTTTTTTTTTTTTTAGATCACCTGTGCCTTTAAAACTTTTTATTTATTTATTTGGCTGTGCTGGGTCTTCACTGCTGAGTGCAGGCTTTCTCTAGCTGCAGTGAGTGGGGGCTACTCTCTAGTTGCAGTGTGCGGGCTTCTCATTGCAGCGGCTTCTCTTGTTGCAGAACACAGACTCTAGGGAATAGAGGCTTCAGTAGTTGTGGTACCTGGGCTCAGCTGTCCCGAAGCATGTGGGATCTTCCTGGATCAGGGATCAAACTGGTGCCCCCAGTATCAAACTGGCAGGAGGATTCTTAACCACTTGACCACTAGGGAAGTCCAAGGTCCCAGTTTTGATACTAATGGCTACATAAGATAGCAAAGCACAGTTCCCCAGCCCCCCACCCCCAGTGAAACTAGCTACAGTATATAGAATTTCTACACTCCTTTAATTTCCTGAGCTGCTGCTGTTGCTAAGTTGCTTCAGTCGTGTCCGACCCTGTGCGACCCCATAGATGGCAGCTCACCAGACTCCCCTGTCCCTGGGATTCTCCAGGCAAGAACACTGGAGTGGGTTGCCATTTCCTTCTCCAATGCATGAAAGGGAAAAGTGAAAGTGAAGTCGCTCAGTCGTGTCTGACTCTTGGCCAGCCCATGGCCTGCAGCCTACCAGGCTCCTCCATCCATGGGATTTTCCAGGCAAGAGTACTGGAGTGGGTTGCCATTGCCTTCTCCCTGTGAGTCTGTAACTATTTTCAAGTTTAGGGATTCCCTGGTGGTCCAGTGGTTAAGAATCCACCTTGTAATGCAAGGGACACCAGTTCAATCCCTGGTCTGGGAAGATCCCACATGCCACAGGGCAACTGAGCCAGTGGGCCACAACTAGTGAGCCTGAGCTCCGGAGCCTGCAAGTTGCAACTACTAAGCCCACGCTCCATGACTACTGAAGCCTATGCACTTTCGAGCCTGTGCCCTGAAACAAGAGAAGCCCCTGCAACGGAGAAGCTCTTAAACCACAACTAGAGAAAGACTGTGCACAGCAACAAAGACCCAGTGCCAAAAAAAAAAAAAATTCAAAGCTTAAAAATGCATTATATTCACATGCTGATGTATGTATAGACATCATACATACAAGCATATGTATGCCTTAAGTAAGTCTCAAACTTGCTTAGTCCTCAACTATACAATACCAACTAATCTGATATTGATATGTTACCATGTTAGTAAAACCTGCATTTGTGAGCCCCATCATGAATTATAAAACTGACTTGAATCACCATTTTGTGCTGTTTGCACTGAGTATAAGGCTTTAAGTGTATGCTTCTGTCACTCACTAGCTCTAAGTATCTTGTGCTGTGGCTCAGCTAGCATTGATGGACACTCACTACAGGCTGGGCAGTGCTGTAAGTGCTTCACACACCTAACTTAATCTTCTCAACAATCCCATAAGGCAGGTACTATCATTAGTCATACCATTTGATAATAAATGTGAAGAAAAGAAGACACAGAAAGCTAAGTAGCTCACCGAAGATCACAGAGCTACAAAGACAGTCCCAACAGTTCAACCTTGGCATTCTTGTCCAGAGCCCTTGAGCTTATTAACCAGTTTGTTCTCTGTAACCTCTCTAAATTTCAGCTTTTCCTCTATAAAATGGTGTTAATATATATAGAAGTATTAAGGAGATCAAACCAGTCCAGTCAATCCTAAAGGGAATCAACCCTGAATATTCACTGCAAGGACTGATGCTGAAGCTCCAATACTTTGGCCACCTGATGTGAAGAGCTGACTCACTAGAAAAGACCCTGATGCTGGGAAAGACTGAGGGCAGGAGGACAAGGAGATGACAGAGGATGAGATGACTGGATGGCATCACAGACTCAATGGAGATGAGTTTGAGCAAATTCCGGGAGATGGTGAAAGACAGGGAAGCCTGGCATGCTGCAGTCCATGGGGTTGCAAAGAGTCGGACACAACTTAGCAACTGAACAACAACAACATATACAAATAAGAATATATAAAATAGGATACAGCTCCTAGTAAATGACAGCTTAAAAACAGATTAGGAAAGAGTTACAAATTAATAAAGCTGCAGAAGGCCTATTTGATGGGCACCAGGAACCCTGCTCAATTCCCTGTGCTCAATCAACTACCAAGTGGAAAAGTCAATTGTCAACTGGAATGGTGTTTTTAAGAAGCAAAATAAAACATGCATTAAAATCTAAATCACAATTCTGGGTGAAAGAAACCAGATATAAAAAAGTACATTCATATAAAACTCTAGAAAATGAACACACTAATCCACAGTGACAGAAAGCAGATCAGTGGCTGTTTCTGCAGGGAGTCAACTCAGAGGGGTGGACTACAATGGGCACAGGGAAGCTTTTGCAGCGTAGTAGTGTCAGTTGCCTGGAGAATCCCAGGGACGGAGAAGCCTGGTGGGCTGCCGTCGATGGGGTTGCACAGAGTCGGACATGACTCAAGCGACCTAGCAGCAGCAGCAGCAGTGTTAGTCGCTCAGTAGTGTTGGACTCTGTGCGACCCCACGGACTGTGGCCCACCAGGCTCCTCTGTCCATGGGATTCTCCACGCAACAATACTGGAGTGGATTGCCATTCCCTTCTCCAGAGGATCTTCCCAATCCAGGAATCGAACCTGGGTCTCCTGCATTGCAGGCAGATTCTTTAGTGTCTGAGCCACAGGGAAGATCCCTAGGAAGCTTTTGAGGTGATGGAAATGTATGATATCTTGATAGTGATGATGGTTTCACAGATATATACTTCTGTCAAAACTCAAGCTGAACACTGTTCAATGGGTACAGTTAACTGTATACAAATCATACCTCAATACAATTATGTCAAAACAAAAAACATTAATATTTTTCAAATAAGCAAACTGCCCTGATTAGAACTCTTCACAATTTTTAACTTCATCAAAGTAAAAATTAAATGTTAGCCAGCATACTGCCAAGTTGAGAATATATATAAGGAACACAGACTATCAAAGCTCTATAAAGGAGGAAAAAAGAATCTTCAGCTGATAAAGTTTTTAGAAGATTCTTACTGAGTACTCCCCTAAGCAGCAGCACTTTTATTCACTAAATTAAGACCAGGGTATATGAAGTTTACAAACTCAAAAATAACTTTCTAATATTAAATTTCTGGTTTCTTCAACAAAGGTGCAAGACAGGGAACCTTCTATTTTTTGTTCAAAGTCAAATCAACCAATCCTTTGTGCTCCTATTCTCTTTCTTCTTTGAAATTTCCATTCCTGTTACCATAGGAACCTGCTAGCTGACAAGCCTTCAAGCATAGCAACAGCCCAAGCTTAGCAAGGAGTGTGAAAGGGGAACAGAGTCAAAGGCCAAAATTTGACTCGTGAGATTCAGAATTCCAATCTCTGTCACTCTACAAAGAGTCTGAGAACCACAGAAACTGTATCCTACTGGGTTTGGGAATATTATGACTAAATTTACTAAATGTGAAACCAAATGTGGAACGGCCTTGAAAATTCAAAAATGGTATTCATTCTATTTTAGATCCAAATTAGAGTAAGAAATTATTTTAAACAATTTTTTAGAATAATTTTAAGTGACGTAAAATAAGACCTTTGAAAACGTTTTTGTAAGAATAAAATTCTAAAGAGAAAAGGTCTAAAACTTTAAGAATTACTTTATATAGAATATATAAAAAATTCTATGTTTGTAAAATACCTTTAGTCCCATAGATTTGCTTTTCTTTTACAAATTTATTTTGTTAATGTCTTATGACAGCATATTAAATATTTTCCAATATTAGTTCAGTGAGCTAGTTTGCAGAAATATGACTTTATCACAGGAGTATATTTATCTTAAGTCAAAGGGGAGCTCCTGGAGCAGCCCATAAAATCTGACTTTTCTTCAGGAAGTACTTTTAACATTTCAAGTATCATGAATGGTTGTGAATTATAGTCTGACTCAAAAGATAAAACTTTACAAACCAAATTCATCACAATTAATACTTTACAATAAGCATTTTAAGGCATTCTTTTAAAGTGATCTAAAATGCAAGATAATCAATTAAAATTTTAAAAGCTTATTTTTTCTTCAAGTCAGAAATCACTAGATGCAATTAATTCTCCACTACTTGTGTATTTTCCACACTTTTCGATTCAGAAGTTTCCTAATTCCTGGCTGCTTTCCCTATCACACAATAGGCTCTTCAATCCACTTCACCAGGCTGTTGTTTGCTTAGGGAAAACCACTGTAATAATACTAACCCAAATAGAAGATAATAAGTCAGTCTGCTGGATAATGCACGTATCCTAAAAATATAAGCCATGAGTTTAAAGAATAAATACAATCAAAGAAATTTCATTTCCTCAAATGCCTATCCACAAAATGTTAATCACGGGTACAAAGAGGTATTAAATTATAGTATCCTCTTAAAAACAAAACAACAGAAAACTCTGTCTTTCAAGGTCAATTCAAACATCATCTGCAACTGATCCTTTCCACACATGATCCTTTTCTTTCTCTTTGAATCCTCTCAGCACTATATGCCTATTTATGGCATTTACCAAGTTCTTCCTTAAGTTTCAGTCATTCAGATAAAAACATATTTAATAAAAGTTACTAAGTCTTAGACACTGCAACTGGGAGCTAGACAAAAAAGGACAGCTGGGATTTTTAAAAATAAAGTTTCTGTACTAATTTTACTATTTTAAAAATACAATGTGTTTCTTACAAAAAAAAAAAAAAACAAAACAGAAAACACAAACATTAAATGAAAAACACAGAAAACACAATAAACTGTGCTAATTCAAGAACAATCACTGTTGGTCTTGACAAAAATCTTTCCAGATCACTTACACTACATGAACATGAATACACTTCTGTTCTTCAACAAAAACAGGATGATACCATATATAGTATTTTATTATCTCTTCCTATTTTTTTTTCCTATTAATTAATGTATCAGATTTGGCTTCCCTGGTGGCTCAGTAGTAAAGAATCCACCTGCCAAGCAGGAGACTCTGGTTCAATCCCTGGCTCAGGGAGATTCCCTGGAGGAGGAAATGGCAAAGCCACTCCAGTATTCTTGCCTGGGAAATCCCACTGACAGAGAAGCCTGGAGGGATCCATCAAGTGTAACCATTAGAATTTGACAGGCAAAGATGGAGATGAGATGATTCTTTAGGCAGAAAGAGAATGAGAGGTCTAGAGATAAGAAAGCGGGTTTGTTTTAGTCCTTTACTTTACTATACTACTTACAAGTGTAAACACATACTGTCGAAAGCTTCAAGTCACTTTGACCTTTCCCTGCTCAAAAAAAAAAAAAAAAAAAAAAAAAAAAGGGCCAAGTAAAACACTGGTGTTCACAGAAAAGTGGTATCTCTGGTACTCCTGTCAGGACTACCATTACTAACCCCAACAAACTCACAGCGACTTACAATTCCAGGAGATCATGTGCTTGGGTACAGCTCTACAACCTCTACACGGCTACCACCACCTCTTCTGGAATTCACACTTTATGAAGTTCATTAACTCACTCAAACATTTATTTAGCCTATTACTGGTTTATTTAACCTAGGACTGGTTCCAAATAGGAAAGGAGTTCGTCAAGGGTGTTTATTGTCACCCGGTTTATTTAACTTCTATGCAGAGTACATCATGAGAAACGCTGGCCTGGAAGACACACAAGCTGGAATCAGGATTGCCGGGAGAAATATCAATAACCTCAGATATGCAGATGACACCACCCTTATGGCAGAAAGTGAAGAGGAACTAAAAAGCCTCTTGATGAGAGTGAAAGAGGAGAGTGAAAAAGTTGGCTTAAAGCTCAACATTCAGAAAACGAAGATCATGGCATCCGGTCCCAACACTTCATGGGAAATAGATGGGAAAACAGTGTCAGACCTTATTTTTCTGGGCTCCAAAATCACTGCAGATGATGACTGCAGCCATGAAATTAAAAGACACTTACTCCTTGGAAGGAAAGTTATGACCAACCTACATAGCATATTCAAAAGCAGAGACATTACTTTACCAACAAAGGTTCATCCAGTCAAGTCTATGGTTTTTCCTGTGGTCATGTATGGATGTGAGAGTTGGACTGTGAAGAAAGCTGAGCACTGAAGAATTGATGCTTTTGAACTGTGGTGTTGGAGAAGATTCTTCAGAGTCCCTTGGACTACAAGGAGATCCAACCAGTCCATTCTAAAGGAGATCAGCCCTGGGATTTCTTTTTTTTTTTTTTAGCACAGAAAGAGTTTTTTTATTCCAAAAATCATTTACTTTGTTGCAAGTATAGGAGTCAATGCACATTTTGCCATTTAAGAGGAAAGAATGTGTGGATATCTGAGGGAACATATTTGTGGCTTGTTTCCATGATATCTCAGAACTCCCTACCCTGCCTGCCTAAAGATCAGCCCTGGGATTTCTTTGGAAGGAATGATGCTAAAGCTGAAACTCCAGTACTTTGGCCACCTCATGCGAAGAGTTGACTCATTGGAAAAGACTGATGCTGGGAGGGATTGGGGGCAGGAGGAGAAGGGGATGACAGAGGATGAGATGGCTGGATGGCATCACTGATTCGATGGACATGAGTCTGAGTGAACTCCGGGAGTTGGTGATGGACAGGGAGGCCTGGTGTGCTGTGATTCATGGGGTCGCAAAGAGTCGCACACGACTGAGCGACTTATCTGACCTCATCTGATCTGATGTGTTAGGTACTATGTTACCTGCTGGCCCTACAAAGATGAATAAGGACCTCAATAGCAAGTTCTGCTTTCAAAAGCAAGTGTCCTGCAGTAGGACCTGAACTAAAAAATGAGGACAAGTTCGTACCCAATACAATGGCTATTATTCCAAAACAAAAACCCAGAAAATAACTAGTGTTGGTGAGGATACAGAGATACTGGAACCCTTGTGCATCGCTAGCAAAAATGTAGAATGGAGCAGCTGCTATACAAAACAGTTCGGAGGGTCCTCAAAAAATTAAACAGAATTATCATACTATCCTAAAATTTCACTTCTGAGAATAACCAAAAAAAATTTAAAGCAATGTCTGGAACAAATATTTATACATCTGTATTCACAGCAGCTATATTCATAATAGCCAAAAAGTGGAAGGAACTCAAGTGTCTGATGCATGAATGATTAAACTAAACGTTGGGCATAAATATGCAGCAAAATATTATTCAGTCTTAAAAAGGAAGGAAATTCTGACACTTGTTACGACATGCATGAATCTTGAAGACATTGTACAAAGTGAAATAAGCCAATCACAAAAGGACAAATATTTTATGATTTCACTTAAATGAGGTACTGGAGTAGTCAAATTCAGAGAGAAAGAAAAAAAGTAGAATGGTGGTTGCCAAAGGTTGAGGGGAGGGGAGAACAGGGAATTAGTGTTTAGTAGGTAGTGTTTCAGTTTCAGAAGCTGAAAAAGTAAAGGATAGTGGTAATGACATACCAAGGTGACTGTACTTAATGCCACTGAACTGCACACTTAAAAATGACTGGAATGGGGGAATTCCTTGGTGGTTTCATGGTTAGGACTCTGAACTGTCACTGCTGGGGACTGGGTTGAATCCCTGGTTGAGGAATTAAGATCCCACAAACTGCATGGCATGCAAAAAAAAAAAAACAAAAACAAGAAAAGATTCAAATGGTAAGTTTTATGTTATATATATTTTGTGTACATGCATGCTAAGTCACTTCAGTCATGTCGAACTCTTTGCAACACTATGGATTGTAGCCTGTCACACTCCACTGTCCATTGGATTCTCCAGGAAAGAATACTGGATTGGGAAGCCATGCCCTCCCTCGAGGGGATCTCCCCGACCCTAGGCTCGAACCCACATCTCCTGCATTGGCAGGCAGTTTCTTTACCACTAGTGCAACATGTATATTTTGCCACAATTAAAAAAAAAATTCTGAGGAATATTATCTATAAGTGCTACTATGAAATAGCCAGGATATATTGTTAAGTTAAAAAAAAAAAAAAAAACAAGGTAGAGAAAACAAACAGTATGACACTATACCAAAAGAGAGTGGAAGAATATATAGCTATACACAGATATTATATAGACATTTTCTACAATTACTATAACTTTTAATGGAAGGATAAACAAAAAGCTTTAAAAAAACAACTACACCCAAGGGAAGGAAAGAATAAGGTTAGGATTCAGCTGGTAAAGAATCCAGCTGCAGACTCCGATTCAATTCCTGGGTCGGGAAGATCCCTTGGAGAAAGGATAGGCTATCCACTCCAGTATTCATGGCCTTCCCTGGTGGCTCAGATGGTAAATAATTTGCCTGAAATTCGGGAGACCTGAGTTCAATCCCTGGGTTGGGAAGATCCCCTGAAGGAGGGCATGACTACCCACTCCAGTATTCTTGCCTGCAGAATCCCCATGGACACAGGAGCCTAACAGGCTACAGTCCATTGGGTCTCAAAGAGTCAGACACAAATGAGGGACTAAGCACAAACACAGTCCAGAAACTAGACTCCTCTCAATGTACCTTGTCATATATATCAAGTTGTTAAACATGATTATAAAATAAATTTAAACAAAAAAATATTTTTAAGTCGTTCCTCAAAATCAAAATGAAAAACAAACCTACACTGTGTATTGAGTTAAACCAAACAGAGGAGTGCTTAACTCTAAAACACAGCAATCTGACTGCACATCCTTGGTGAAATGCATCCTAAGGACATAAGAAATACAAAGAAACCTTACAGTGCTTTCAGTAATGATACTGATATTATTCTGAAATTATGTAATGTCTGTATATCATAAGGTTTCGGTATGAGAAGAAACAAAAATTCTAAAATTTTAAATAAAAACTCTCCAATAATATTTCATTACAAGTTATCAGTATAAACTCATGCTGAACTTTCTTTTTTTAAAAAAGTATTTCCTAGCTCCATCTTTGAAGAGACCTATCAATTACTAACCTAGTATCAATAAGCATAGCACCCAGAGAGCAGTCTGTAAAAATCCGTGAAAATTCCTTCCAACTAAAAGGAACCAGCGCTCACAAAAGAAACTGATAATTCAACTTCTGAGGCAGAATTTTACGAAATGAGGTTGGATCATACCAGAAAGCAAGGAAGCAGTCAGAAACCACTAGGATAGTATCAAAAACACTTAGGAGCTATCTTGAAGAGGTGCTCACTGCCAAAAGCAGAACAGACTGAGCCACAACAAAATAATAACTGCAAATGGACTGAAACACATAAAATATGATAAAAATCCATGACTTCATAATGATACTTGAAAGGAGAATGATGATATCTGAAAGGAGAAAGATCTCATTAGTCACTTTTGAAAGATTCTTATGAATCAATTTATTATCCTAAAAACTAACAAAGGAGAACAGTTGCATATTTACTGTCTTTTTTATATAAACTGAACACAAGAGTAACTCAACTGTCCAATAATCAAAATGAGGAAGTTTCTGTTTATAAAGTATTCTAGCTGAGAAACGAAGAATGACAGAATATCACCATTTTACAAACCCCTAATAAAATTCTTGACCTAGGGAAAGATCGACGGCTGCTAAAATTATACAGAGTAACAAGCAGATATTACAGGGCCTTGGAACTATTCTTTCAAAACACAAACAGACAGAGGAACATGGTCAAAAGCATCACAGGGATGCAAACAGCAAAATAAAGTCTGAGACAATCTGCAGGGCAAGTGTGTTATGAGAAAAAAGGAAGATGGGAAAGGGAAGGAGAAACTATAAATTAAGAAGCATATCAGTTCAGTTCAGTAGCTCAGTCATGTCCAACTCTTTGTGATCCCATGAACTGCAGCACGCCAGGCCTCGCTGCCCATCACCAACTCCCAGAGTCTACCCAAATCCATATCGATCGAGTCAATAATGTCATCCAACCATCTCATCCTTTGCCGTCCCCTTCTCCTCCTGCCCTCAATCTGTCCCAGCACCAGGGTCTTTTCCAATGAGTCAGCTCTTCGCATCAGGTGGCCAAAGTATTGGAGTTTCAACTTCAACATCAGTCCGTCCAATGAACACCTAGGACTGATCTCCTTTAGAATGGACTGGTTGCATCTCCTTGCAGTCCAAGGGACTCTCAAGAACCTTCTCCAACACCACAGTTCAAAAGCATCAATTCTTCAGCGCCCAGCTTTCTTTATAGGCCAACTCTCACATCTATACATGACCACTGGAAAAACCATAGCCTTCACTAGACAGACCTTTGTTAGCAAAGTAATGTCTCTGCTTTTTAATATGCTGTGTAAGTTGGTCATAACTTTCCTTCCAAGGAGTAAGCATCTTTTAATTTCATGGCAGCAATCACTATCTGTAGTGATTCTGGAGCCCCCAAAAATAAAGTCAGCCACTGTTTCCACTGTGTCCCCATCTCTCTGCCATGAAGTGATGGGACTGGATGCCATGATCTTCGTTTTCTACATGGTGACCTTTAAACCAACTTTTTCACTCTCCTCTTTCACGTTCATCAAGAGGCTCTTTAATTCTTCTTCACGTTATGCCATAAGGGTGGTGTCATCTGCATATCTGAGGTTATTGATATTTCTCCCAGCAATCTTGATTGCAGCTTGTGCTTCCTCCAGCCCAGCGTTTCTCATGATGTACTCTGCATAGAAGTTAAATAAGCAGGGTGACAATATACAGCCTTGACGTACTCCTTTTCCTATTTGGAACCAGTCTGTTGTTCCATGTCCAGTTCTTCCTGACCTGCA
>NW_027218648.1:0-18334 GCF_027580195.1 Bos mutus
TGTGTTCATGGTGCTAAGATTGAGCCCAACTTCAACCCATGGACTCGGGTCAGCCTCCTCTTCAAAAGCACCCAACGAGGGATACTGGGGGGGGTTGCCTTTTCCCTCCCGGGGGATTTTCCCCGACCCAGGATCAAACCCAGTCCCCTGCCGGATGCCTTGCCATCTGAACCAGGACATTGCTTTCCTAGGCAAAATAAAAGAATAGGCTCGGTTCTACTAAATAGATGATTTCAAAAACAAGCGTCGTGTTGGTATCTCCAATCTTTTGTAGTTTTGTTGATTCTGTTGCTAAGTGAGCAAGAAAGCAGGGTGAAAAGCAATGCGTTTGAAGAAAATGCAGGTAAAAACTCTCTTCCTTTTTAAAAAGATGGTTAAATAAAAATCTTGATTCAACTTTGTTTTACTTTCTTTCAAATCCCCCAGGGCAAAGCCTAGGTCAGGAAGAAGGAAAAAAGCGACAAAAGACCTTCCTTGGGTTTTCCCATGCCCAGCAGTTCCTTCATCTCAAGGACTATCATCGGGCTCTGGTTTTCTGATTCTTTTTTTTGGGGCCCGTTTCTCATCCGGCTGTAAACCAGTGGGGTGGGGTGTGTGTGTTGGGAGGCCTCCCCCCCATTCCCAAGGACCAGTGGAAAAACACTGCCACAGCATTGGGGGTGCAAAACAATATCAGCAGTTGGGTGAACAATGGCCTGAATCCTCCGTTCTTACTGACTTTGTGTGGTGGTGGTCTGGAACCCCCTAAAAAAATTTTCTGAATGATTGAAAAATGACACCCAAAGTCTGAGGCGATGGAAGTCTTCACATTTCTAAAAAACCACACCTCAGAAGAACAAGACTTGCCGGGAAAATGGTAAAGGTAATATTGGACTCAACTTGGGAAAAAGGGTCCCTTTTTTATGAAGTCAATGATCTTTCTTTGAAATGAAAAGGAACATCGGCGTTCTCATCTTCTGGAGCATTTAAAAAATAACTTGGAAAATCTGCTGTCTGATTTTCTTGCAAGAACTCTATTGGATTTTCCCTTCATACCGGGGGTGTCCTTTCGAATAAGTGTCACTTAAAGGAAAGGTGGAATCGCCAAATATACAAAAAATAAAAAAAGTCCGAGCCAAGTGACCTGGGGGCTCCAAAGGCCCCTCTGTTTTTTTCACCCCAAAAAGTATCCTGAGTACCCACGATGACTGGGAGGCTTTAAATGGTTTCCAGGGAATAGGCGGAAGAAGAAGACACAGATTTCCCTTTGCTTTCACTGAGCGACTCTAATGATACATCTGAGCAGATCCGAACTATAGAGGCTCCTCCCCCAAAACCTGGGTGTAGGAAGGCTTTCCAGAGCACCATTTCGTTGGGGGTCCATGGGGTTTAACCCCAGGTAAAAGGGTTGAGGGTGCAGGGAATTTCAGGCGGGGAAAAAATCTTCATGTGACAGAAACTGGACTCAAGGGAAAAGAATGCCTATGGGATGGGCAAAACAGAAGGGGATTCCAGGAAGACATCAGAGAAACGTGAGACAAAAAATTTTAAGGGGGAAAATCCCTTAATATGGGGAAAAAACGAGCCGTTGGGCGGGGGGGTGACAGCATTGCATCTGCATTCAAGTCATCTTGCTCCATACTTGGTGGAAGCTCACTCAAACCAAGGGGGAAAACCCCATAGTCCCCTTGGGCCTCACCGGGGTTTTGTCAAACAATGCTGGAGATGTGGGGAGAGAA
The DNA here is from genome assembly GCF_027580195.1 of Bos mutus. NCBI lineage: Eukaryota > Metazoa > Chordata > Mammalia > Artiodactyla > Bovidae > Bos > Bos mutus. The sequence goes on from NW_027218648.1 coordinate 1,719, forward strand.
CTCCCTCCACGGTTTAGTAGGAAAGGGGGTGGGCAGAGCCGGGGTTAGAAAAAATATGGGGGTTCGAACAAATAAGTCCTATGGTTCCGTCCACTCACTGTACCCACTTTTGGGGGAAAAGATAGATGCGTTTGGGCACACATCTACGTCTGCCCCGGGCCCTCTGTGGCCGCGTGGCCCCCGGCAGGGGGGGGGCGGATGGGCTCTGGCCCGGGTTCTCCGGGCCCCGGGGTTGCCTAGGAAGCCCCAAAGGGGCCCCCCATGGAGGCGGACTGCGGTGTCGGGGTTTCCAGGGAGTCGAATGCCCCGAGGGCTCGGGGCGCGGAGGCGCAGGTCTCAGCGGGTCGGGGCCCGGGGCGGGGAGCTAGACCTCTTCTGGTGGCAAGCCTGACCCGGATTCCCCCCCTGGCCCCCAAGATTCCGGCGACCCTGCCGGCCGAGATCAGGCGTCGGCCCTTCAGGGCCTGAGGGCGGGCGGCGGTTGGGCGTAGCGCCCCAAAACTTGGGGCCCCCCTCCCCCCCCTCACCCCGGGGGAGGCCAACGGGCCCCACCTCTCTCCGGGGGCGTGCTGGCTAGCTAAGCCCAGGCCCGGGCTCGGCCTCAGGCCCGGGCCCCGAACACCGCCAATACCAGAAAAAGCGCCTGGCGGGCCAAAGGGCCCCAGCCAGGACCCCCATTGACCGGGGAGGCATGCGTGCGTGCGTGCGTGGCCTGGGGGGGCGGGCCGAGGAATGCCGGAGGTCTCGGCGCCCTCACCGCAGCGACCTCCGGACCCGGCGCGCGGCAGCAGAGCCTCCCGGATCCCAGTAGCTGCTCAGGCCCGCGCATTTTGAAGTGTCAGTCTTTGGCGCGCGCCTCCCAACCCAGCGGCCGGGCCTCTGAACCTCATGGAGGCCTAGGCGCAGTGACTTGTCCTTAACCGTGCCTGTCCGGTGCCCAAACCCAGCAAAAGCCAGGGGCCTTGATCGACCGGGCGCCTCAGCCCCTCCCGCCATACGACCAGGGGCCCCAGCGACCCCACATGAAGCCCTGGGCCTTCCTGAGAGCAGGCAGGCCACAGGCAGGCACACAGACAGACACACAGACACTGCGCACCCCACCAAGGGGAGACAGCTGGCCTCATAAGCTCCTCAGCCAGAGCCAGGCGCCTGGGAGGCGGGGCAAGGCGAGCGGGCGGTGGCTGGCTGTCAGAAGATACAGAGGCAGAAATACATGAAGATTCGAGACAGACTCAAGGCGGCAGAGGGAGATACACACACACACACACACTTACACACACACCTGAGTGTGGTCTTTAAATACTTGTGTTCGTAATTGCTGGGTTGAGCCCAGCTTTAATACAATCCATGGACTCGGCCCATCAGGCTCCTCTCTCGTGGCATTTCCCAGGCGAGGATACTGGGGTGGGTTGCCCATTTCCTTCTCAGCGGGATCTTCCGACCAGGATCAAGCCCCAGTCTCCTCTTGTGTGGATGCCTTGCCATCTGAACCAGGACTGCTAATTCCCTAGGCAAAATACAAAAATAGGCTCGTGTTCTACTAAATGGAAAGATGATTTCAAAACACAAGCTGTCCTTTGTTGGTATCTGTGAATCTTTATGTAGTTTCGTTGATTTTACTGTTAAGGCTAAGTGAACAAGGCAGAGAGAAACCCAGAATTGAAAAGCAATGGACGGTTTTGAAAAGAAACATGTGCAGGTGAAGCTCTCTTCCTTTCTGAGATGGTTAAATGCAAAATCTTGATTCAACACATATGACTTTGTGCACTTTCTTTCCAAATCTCATGACAAAAGCCCTAAGGCGTCCAGGAAGAAAGGAGTAGAGGGCAGACAAAAAAGCAACCTTTCCCTTGGTGCCATCTCAACCAGCTGCTTGGTTCCTTCATCTCAGGACTATCATCTGGGCTTCTCGGGTTTGTCTGATTCTTGTTTGAGGACCATTTCTCGTCACAAGGCTGTCAGCAGTGGGTGGGGGGTGTGTGTGTGTGGGGAGGCCTTCTTTCCATTCGCATGAGACCCAGTGGACAATCCAGGCCCTGCCCACTGCATTGAGTGTGCAGCAACAATATCCATGGTAATGCGGGTGAACAACCGTATTCTGGAATCCACTCCGTTGGCTACTGACTGTGTGTGGTGGTGGTCTGGAACCTGGACCTGGAAGCTTTCTGGATGATTGCAAATGACACCAAAAGTCTGAGGGACGATGGAAGATCTTCACATTTCTGCAGAGCCACACCTCCAGAAGGAACCACAAGACTTGCCTGAAATGGTCAAGGTATAAGTAATGGACTCCAACGTTGGAAGGTCTCCCACCTTTGCTATGGAAGTCAAACGAGCGTTCTTTCTTTGAAATGAAAATGGAGCATACTGAACGTTCACACCTCAGAACCTAGACATTTTGAAAAGCCCTAACGGCTGGGAAATCTGCCTCATGCCCGGAGTTCCTTGAAAAAAAAGAACCTCTATGTATGGATATGTCTTCATGCCTTAGATTGTGCCTCCCGAATATAGTGTACACATCAACCCAGGAAAGGAAAGAATTGAATCGCCTAACATACAAAGTCAAAGTGCGAGGCAAGTGACCCCTTGGGGCTTCAAAGAGCTTTTCTGTCTTTCACACTAAGCCCGTCCTGAGGCACCTCGATGAGCTAGGAGGCATGTAATAAGTTTCAGGGGGAATAGGCGGAGAGAAGAAGACACAGAGTTCCTGCTTTCACTGAGGCTGACTCTAATGATACATCACAGGGCAGATCCTTTGAGAACCTATAGAGGCCTCTTCCCTCACCACAAAACCTGGGTGTCAGGGAAGGCTTTCCAGAGGCACCATTTCGTTGAGGTCCATAGGTTGAACCTAGGTAAACCAGGGTTGAGATGCAGGAAGAAATTTCAGGCAGGAAAATAGCATCTTGGAAGGCTATGTGACCAGGGAAACTTAGGACATTCAAAGCGAAAAATACCCTATGGGATGGAAGCCAAAGAGTGCAGAGGGCATTCCAGGCAAAAGACGTCAGAGAAGCGTGAGGAGCAAGCCTGAAGGAAGTGGTCGTATCTTCAATATGCTGGGAAAATACGAGCCGTTGGAGCAGGAGGTGACAGCATTGCATCTGCATTTCCAAAGGTCATCTTGCTCCACATCACTAATGATTGGAGAGGCTCAACTCAAACTCCAAGGAGGACCACTTCACATGAGTCCGGCTGGGCCTCACTGCGATGTCTGTCAATAACCAATGCTGGAAGATGTGGAGCAAAGGAACTCTCCTCCACGGTGGTAGGAATGGCGTAGGTAGAGCGCGGTATGGAAAAGAATTATGGAGGTTCCCGAAGGAACTAAAAGTGGAAGTAGCGTATGGTCCAGCAGTCCGACTCCCAGGCATAGATCCACCCACAGTATAAGTGAACAAGATAGATGCCCGTTTAGGCACATCTATCTGTGCGTCGTTTGACATCGCATGATAGCCTGCAGGCAGGGGTGGGGAGTGCTGGGGACGCCAGTGCAGGCAGGATTGCCTGAGGGGCCCCCAGGGCAGGACTGCGGTCGTCGGGTGTCCTGGGCGGTGCAAGCGGAGGGCTGGGCCTGAGGCAACCCAGGTCTGCGGGAGTCAGGGTTTGACTGGCCGCCCAGCGACCCGGGGGGGGCTGGGGCCGGGATCCAGAATCGGGGCCCAGCTGGCGGGGCCTAAAGGACCTCTGGCGGCAAAAAGCCTCGAGCACCGGGATTTCCCAGGTGGTCTCCCATCCAAGGTCTAACCAGGCCCGTGCTGTGCGCCAAACCGCCACGACCAGCGACCGGACTCCAACCTGCTGGCGCGGGCCCCCGAACACCCGCCAACACCAGGCAGCAAGCGCCTGGCGGGCCGGGGCGAGAACTTCAGGACCCCCATTGACCCGGGAGGCGTGCGTGCGTCATGGCGCGGGGCCTGGGGCTGGGCTGAGGTGCGGAGGTCTCGGCGCCCCTCCACCCGCGGCCCTCCAGACCGGCCCGCTGGCTGAAGCGAGGCCTCCCGGATCCCATTCTCTGCTCCAGGCCCGCGGCCCGGAGTGTTGGTCTTGGCGCCCGCCGCCTCAACCCCCCGCTGGCCCAGGGCCTCTGAACCTCCCCTGCGGGCCCGGCGCGGCGAGCAGCGCCAACTGCGGCACCTGTCGGTGCCCAAACCCAGCAGAAGCCAGGGGCGCGATCGGTCCCGGGCGCCTCAGCCCCTCCCGCCGCACTGCAAAATTTGCCCGACCCCACGCCAAGCCCTCGACCTTCCTGAAAGAGCAGACAAGCCACAGGCAGGCACACGAACAGACAAACAGACACCGCCGCACCGCTGCAAAGGTGGGCAGCTGGCCTGCGCCGCTCTCAGCCAGAGCCGGCGCCTGGGAGGCGGGGGCAAAACGAGCAGACGTGGCTGGCTGTCAGGAGACCCAGAGGCAGAAATACATAGAGATTCCCAGACAGACTCCAAGGCAGCAAGAGGGAGATGCACACACACACACACACACACACACACACACATGAGTGTGGTCTTTGAAATACTTGTGTCCGTGGTTGCTGGGTTGAGCCCAGCTAATACAACCCATGGACTGCGGCCCATCAGGCTCCTCTCTCCGTGGCATTTCCCAGGCGAGGATACTGGGGTGGGTTGCCATTTCCTTCTCGGCGGGATCTTCCCGACCCAGGATCAAACCCCAGTCTCCCCTGTGCGGATGCCTTGCCATCTGAACCAGGACATTGCTAATTCCTAGGCAAAATACAAAGAATAGAGCTCGTGTTCTACTAAATGGAAAGATGATTTCAGAAACAGAAGCTGTCCTTTGTTGGTATCTTTGAATCTTTATGTAGTTTTATTTGATTTTTTTTACTGTTAAGGCTAACTGAACAAGGCAGAGAGAAACCCCAGAGGTGAAAAGCAATGGGCGGTTTTGAAGAAACATGTGCAGGTGAAGCTCTCTTCCTTTTTGAGAGATGGTTAAATGCAAAATCTTGATTCCTTTTATATGACTTTTGTGCACTTTCTTTCAAATCTCCATGACTTAAAGCCTAAAGGCGTCCCAGGAAGAAAGGAGTAGAGGGCAGACAAAGAGCAACCTTTCCCCTTGGTGCCATTCATGACCAGCTGCTTAGTTCCTTCATCTCAGGACTATCATCTTGGCTTCTCTAGTCTGTCTGATTCTTGTTTGGGGACCGTTCTCGTCACAAGGCTGTCAACAGTGGGGGTGGGTGTGTGTGTGTGTGGGGCCCCTTCTTTCCATTCCACATGAGACCCAGTGAGGATGGCTCAGTAGGAAAATTCAGTGGAGAAAAGAGGCTGAGTAGCTTGGATTCTGGGAGACCAATAAAACTTCAAGACAAGAAGTTTGCACCATACGTAGGCATTGAGGAGTCCTTCCGTTCTCGAAGGGAGAGGAGACATTGAGGCCTCCCGGTCGGATCTTAGAGCCAGGCATAATTAGTAAGCATGGTGGGTTCCGCTCCAGATGGAACTCAGCCAGAGTGAGAGAGAAGCGACATGGGGAGACCAGTATTTGAGAAACTGATCCCAATTCTTTATTTTCCATGGTCTACTTTTATACACTGAGATGTTATGCAAAGTCACGTGGGGTCAGCAGTCTGACTTTTATCAAAGTCAGGTGCTTCACCTAAATGTATACAGAGGTCTTAGGGTGTTACATCATCTTCTGGCCAGGGGCCTGCTGACAATTCTGACCCTCTCCTTGTGACAGCGGTCAGTCAATCAGGACACTTATTTCTCAGGGCTGATTATTCTCAAAACAGGCGCCACCCAAATAAAGTTACATTCCTACAGGGTGAGGTGTAGTGGGTTTTAGTTAAGGGAAAAATTTACTTAGCCTAAGGTCTAACGTGATTAATATCAAAAGGTTAATTCTATATATTCATTAATGTGTGTAAGGGCAGGGGATGGGGACTTAGCAGCAAACATTGGCTCAACAAATGAAAAACCCTTCACCAACACAATTTCTAATCAGCCCATTATACTTATACTAATAGTTTTCTAACTTTTCTAAGGAACCTGTTTTAGAAGGTTTAAAGCATCTTGTGCCTCTCACGGTTGGGGGCTGCTGGCGATCACATGTGGCGGACAAGCCTGTCAGGCAGGCCAGAGAACTTTCAGAGGAGTTTGTAGGTTAAAACACTCTTATCACTTCAGGAGTTTTTAAACTGGAGCTCTAAGTTAACTCCTTCTTCAAAAGAGGTGGTGGGGACAGCCCCCTAAAGTCAGTGTGGTGAGCACAAAGTAGTAAAGTGCAGGCTCTGGTTGTATGGGGTAGATGCTCGAGGAGTTTCAGGGGACTCCTGAGGGCTCGATCCGCCTTTGCATATGTCGAGCCTCCTTTCTCATGACCTTTGCCTGGTAGATGCCTCCTCTGGCCCCCAACAGAAGATCTTCATTTCTGCAAGAGCCACACACCTCAGAAGGAACCACAAGACTTGCCTGAAATGTTCAAGGTATAAGTATTGGACTCAGCGTTGGAAGGTCTCCACCTTTTGCTATGGAAGTCAAACGATCTTTCTTTGAAATGAAAATGGAGCATACTGAACGTTCATGCTTCTAGAGCATTTGAAAAGCCCTAACTTGTAGAAATCTGCATCGAGTTCCTTGAAAGCAAGACCCTCTATGTATGGATATGTCTTCATGCAACCGTTTGTGCCTCAGATATAGGTGTACCCATCAACCCAGGAAAGGAAAGTGAATTGAATACCTAACATACAAAGAGATCAAAAGTGCCGGCAAGTGACCCCTTGAAGGGCTTCAAGAGCTTTTCTGTCTTTTTCACACACTAAGTAAATCCTGAGCACCTCGATGAGCTAGGAGGCATGTAAATAAGTTTCCAGGAATAGAAGGCAGAGGCGAGGCGACACACAGGAGTTCCTCTTTCACTGAGACGACTCTAATGATACATCACAGGCAGATCCTTTGAGAACCTATAGAGGGCCTCTTCCCTCACCACAAAACCTGGGTGTCAGGAAGGCTTTCCAGAGGCACCATTTCGTTGAGGTCCATAGGTTGAACCTAGGTAAACCAGGGTTGAGTTAGGAAGAATTTCAGGCAGGGAAAATAGCATCTTGGAGCTATGTGAGCAGAAGCTTAGGACATTCAGAAAACGAAAAAATGCCCTATGGGATGGAAGCCAAAAAGTGCAGAGGGCATTCAGGCAAAAGACATCAGAGGAAAAACGTGAGGGCAAGCCTGAAGAAGTGGTCGTATCTTCAATATGCTGGGAAAATCTGAACCCGTTGGAGCAGGAGGTGACAACATTGCATCTGCATTTCCAAAGGTCATCTTGCTCCCACATCACTAATGATTGGAGGCTCAACTCAAACTCAAGGAGGACCACTTCACATGAGTCCGATTGGGCCTCCTGCGATGTCTGTCAATAACCAATGCTGGAGAAGATGTGGAGCAAAGGAACTCTCCTCCACGGTAGTAGGAATGGGCGTGGGTAGAGCTGGTATGGAAAAGAATATGGAGGTTCGAAAGGAACTAAAAGTGGAAATAGCCTATGGTTCAGCAGTCCGACTCCCAGGCATGGATACACCCGGTATAAGTAGACAAGATAGATGCCCGTTTGGCACATCTATCTGTCGCGTCACGTCTTTACCCACGCATCTTGATAGCCTCGGGCAGGGGTGGGGGGCGGGGCTGGGGCTCTGGCTGGAGTCGTGCAAGCCCGGGATTGCCTGAGGCAAGCCAAAGGCCCCCAGATGGAGGCAGGACTGCGGGTCAGGTGTCCTGGAAGCGAATCACGAATCTGGAGGCTCGCGGGGGCAGCGGAGCAGCCCAGGTCTGCAGCGGGAGTCGGGGCCCGGCCAGCCGCTCCCGTGGCCGGGAGGGCTGGGAGCTGCAGAGGGATCAAAAAAAAAAAAAGAATCGGGGCGGCGGGGCTAAGGACCTCTTCTGGTAGGCAAAGCCTCGGGCACCGGGATTCCCAGGTGGTCTCCCATCAAGATCTAAGCCAGGCGACCCTGCTTGGCTTTGAGATCCAGGCGAGATCAGGCCTTCAGGCTGATAGGGCTGGGCCAGGCGTTTGGCGCCATGTGCCCTAAGAGCAGCCGCCTCCCTTCGCTCTGCCCTGCAGATCAGACCCAGCAGGCTGCACCTCGTCGGGCGTGCTATCGCAGGCGCAGACCCGCGACGGACTCCAGCCTGCTGGTGCCGAAACCGCCGAACACTGCCAATACAAGAGCAGCAAAGCGCTTGGCGGGCCCGAGGCCGAGGGCTTCAGGGCGCCCCATTGACGGGGGCGTGTGCGCCCGAGCGTCTTGCTTGGGCCCTGGGGCTGGGCTGAGGAGTCACGGAGTCTCGGCGCCCTCCCACCAGCGGCCCTCCAACCCGGCCGCGCCCGTGGCCGAGGCCTCCCCTGATCCCATCGCTGCTCAGGCCCGCGGCGGCCCCGGTGTCGGTCTTGGCGCCGCCCGCCTCCCAACCCCCGCGGCCCGGGGCCTCTGAACCTCCCTGCGGGCCTAGGCGCGGCGAGCAAGCGTAAACGCGGCACCTGTCCGGTGCCCAAACCCACCAGAAACCAGGAAAGCGCGGTCGGCGGGCGCCTCAGCCCCTCGCCGCACTACCGGGCCCCCCACCTTTACGCCAGAAGCCCTCGACCTTCCTGAGAGAGCAGGCGAGCCACAGGCAGGCACACAGACAGACACACAGACACTACCGCGCACCCACGCCAAGGGACAGCTGGCCTGCGCAAGCTCCTCAGCCAAGCCAGGCGCCTGGGAGAGGCGGGGCCAGGCAGAGCGGGCGGCGGCTGGCTGTCAGAGATACAGAGGCAGAAATACATGAGATTCGAGACAGACTCCCAAGGCAGCAAGAGGAATGCAGACAGACACACACACACACACACACACAGGTGGTCTTTGAAATACTTCTGTTCGTGGTTGCTGGGTTGAGCCCCTTTGATACGACCCATGGACTGCAGCCCATCTGGCTCCCCTCTGTCCGTAGCATTTCCCAAGCGAGGATACTGGGTGAGTTGCCATTTCCTTCTCGGGGAGGGCATCTTCGGACCCAGGGATCAGAACCTCAATCTCCTCTTGTGGCGGATGCCTTGCCATCTGAACAGGACATTGCTAATTCCTAGGCAAAATACAAAAAATAGAGCTCGTGTTCTACTAAATGGAAAGATGATTTCAGAAACAGAAGCTGTCCTTTTTGGTATCTGTGAATCTTTATGTAGTTTTCGTTGATTTTTTACTATTAAGGCTAAGTGAACAAGGCAGAAACCCCAGAATTGAAAAGCAATGGACGTTTTGAAAGAAACATGTGCAGGTGAAGCTCTCTTCCTTTTGAGAGATAGTTAAATGCAAAATCTTGATTCAACACATATGACTTTTGTGCACTTTCTTTCAAATCTCCTTGACAGGCCCCTAAGGTGTCAGGAAAGAAGGAGTAGAGGGCAGACAAAAGAGCAACCTTTCCCCTTGGTGCCATCTCAACCAGCTGCTTGGTTCCTTCATCTCAAGGACTATCATCTGGAGGCTTCTCTGGTTTGTCTGATTCTTGTTTGGGGACGTTTCTAGTCACAAGGCTGTCAGCAGTGGGGTGGTGTGTGTGTGGAAGCCCTTCTTTCCATTCCATGAGACCCAGTGGACAATCCAGGCCCTGCCCACTGCATTGAGTGTGCAGCAACAATATCAGCAGTAATCTGGGTGAACAACAGGTATTCCTGGAATCCCTCCGTTGGCTACTGACTGTGTGTGGTGGTGGTCTGGAACCTAGACCTGGAAGCTTTCTGGATGATTGCAAATGACACCCAAAGTCTGAGGACGATGGAAGATCTTCACATTTCTGCAAGAGCCACACACCTCCAGAAGGAACACAAGACTTGCCTGAAATGGTCAGGAGTGTAAGTATTGGACTCAGCGTTGGAAGGTCTCCACCTTTGCTATGGAAGTCAAACGATCTTTCTTTGACATGAAAATGGAGCATACTGAACGTTCACATGCTTCTAGAGCATTTGAAAAGCCCCTAACTTGTGAAATCTGCTGTCTGAGTTCCTTGAAAGCAGAACCTCTATGTATGGATATGTCTTCATGCCTTAGATTGTGCCTCGAATATAGTGTACACATCAACAGGAAAGGAAAAGAATTGACTGTGCAAATATACAAAGAGATCAAAAGTGCGAGCCAAGTGACCCCTTGAGGCTTTCAGAGCTTTCTGTCTTTCACACACTAAGTAAATCCTGAGCACCTACGATGAGCTAGGAGGCATGTAATAAGTTTCAGGAAATAGAATGCGGAGAGAAGAAGACACAGAGTTCCTGCTTTCACTGGGAGGCCGCTCTAATGATACATCACAGGCAGATCCTTTGAGAACCTATAGAGGGCCTCTTCCCTCACCCACAAAACCTGGGTGTCAGGAAGGCTTTCCAGAGGCACCATTTCGTTGAGTCCATAGGTTGAACCTAGGTAAACCAGGGTTGAGTTGCAGGAAGAATTTCAGGCAGGGAAAATAGCATCTTGAAGGCTATGTGACCAGGAAACTTAGGACATTCAAAAGCGAAAAATGCCTATGGGATGGAAGCCAAAGTGCAGAGGGCATTCCAGGCAAAGACATCAGAGAAAAGCGTGTGAGCAAGCCTGAAGGGAGTGGTCATTATCTTCAATATGCTGGGAAAATGCGAGAGCCGTTGGAGCAGGAGGTGACAGCATTGCATCTGCATTTCCAAAGGTCATCTTGCTCCACGTCACTAATGATTGGAGGCTCAACTCAAACTCCAGGAGGACCACTTCACATGAGTCGATTGGGCCTCACAGCGATGTCTGTCAATAACCAGTGCTGGAGAAGATGTGGAGCAAAGGGAACTCTCCTCACGGTGGTAGGAATGGGCGTGGGTAAGCCCGGTATGGAAAAGAGAATAGGTTCGAAGGAACTAAAAGTGGAATAGCGTATGGTTCAGCAGTCGACTCCCAGGCATGGACACACCCACGGTATAAAGTGAACAAGATAGATACCCCGTTTGGGCACATCTATCTGTCGCGTCTTGTCTTTTATGCATCTTAGCGATGGCCCCCTGCGAGCAGGGGTGAGGCCCGGGGCTGGGGCTCTGGCTGGAGTCCGTGCAAGCCCGGGATTGCCTGAGGCAAGCCAAAGGAGCCCCAGATGGAACTGGACTGCCGGTCGTCCGGGTGTCCCTGGAAGCGAATGCGAATGCGGAGGGCTCGCGGGCGCGGAGCAACAGGTCTGCAGCGGGAGTCGGGGCCTGGCCAGCGCTCCCGTGGCCCGGGAGGGGCTGGGGCTGCGGGAGATCAAGAATCGGGGCGGCTGGGGCTAAGGACCTCTTCTGCTAGGCAAAAAGCCTCGAGCACCGGGATTCCCAGGTGGTCTCCCATCAAAATCCTAACCAGGCCCGACCCTGCTTAGCTTCGAGATCAGGCGAGATCCGGGCGCCTTCAGGCTCATAGGGCCGAGGCGGCGGGTGGCGGGCGCCCTAAGAGCCTTGCGGCCGCCTCCATTCGCTCTGCCTGCAGGTCCGGACCCAGCGGGCGCACCTCTCGTCGTGAGGCGTGCTGTACTTGAGCCGCCCAAGACCAGCGACCGGACTCCAGCCTGCTGGCGCCGGCCCGCCCCCCCACCCCACACGCCAACACCGGACCAGCAAGCGCCTGGCCGGCCGGGGCCGAGGGCTTCAGGACCCATTGACCGGGAGGCGTGCGTGTGTCGTCTTGGCGAGGCCTGAGGCTGGGCTGAGGAGTGCGGAGTCTCGGCGCCCACCACCCATGGCCACCCCAGACCGGGCGCCCGCTGGCGAGGCCTCCCCGATCCCATTAGCTGCTCCAGGCCCCGACCCGGAGGTGTGTGGTCTTGGCGCCACGCGCCTCCCAGCCACGCAGCCCAGGGCCTCTGAACCTCCCCTGCGGGCCTAAGTGCAGCGAAACAGCGCCCAACGCGGCACCTGTCCGTACCCAAACCCACCAGAAAGCCAGGGAGCGCGGTCACAGGCGCCTCAGCCCTCCCCGCACCCGAGGCCCCCTTGCCCCCACGCCCAAGCCCTCGACCTTCCTGAGAGAGCAGGCAGGCCCACAGGCAGGCACAGACAGACACACAGACACTCCGCCCACGCCAAAGGCAGCTGGCCTGCATGGCAGGCTCACAGCCAGAGCCAGAGCGCCTGGGAGAGGCGGGCCAGGTGAGCGGGCGGCTGGCTGTCAGGAGATACAGGGCAGAAATACATGAAGATTCGAGACAGACTCCCAAGGCAGCAAGAGGAGATACAGACACACACACACACACACACACACACACACACACACTTGGTGTGGTCTTTGGAAATACTTCTGTTCGTGGTGCTGGGTTGAGCCCACTTTGTACGACCCATGGACTGCAACCCATCTGGCTCCTCTGTCCGTGGCATTTCCCAAGCGAGGATACTGGAGTGGGTTGCCATTTCCCTTCTCTGAGGAGGCATCTTCCCGGACCCAGGATCGAACCCCAATCTCCTGCGGCGCGGATACCTTGCCATCTGAACCAGGACATTGCTAATTCCTAGGCAAAATACAAAATAGAGCTCGTGTTCTACTAAATGGAAAGATGATTTCAGAAACAAGCTGTCCTTTTTTGGTATCTGTGAATCTTTATGTAGTTTTACGTTGATTTTTACTATTAAGGCTAAGTGAACAAGGCAAGAAAACCCCAGAATTGAAAAGCAATGGACGTTTTGAAGAAACATGTGCAGGGTGAAGCTCTCTCTTCCTTTTGAAGAGATGGTTAAATGCAAAATCTTGATTCAACACATATGACTTTTTTGCACTTTCTTTTTCAAATCTCCTTGTGAACCCTAAGGTGTCCAGGAAGAAAGGAGTAGAGGGCAGACAAAAAGCAGTTCTTTCCCCTGGTGCCATCTCAACCAGCTGCTTAGTTCCTTCATCTCAGGACTATCATCTGGCTTCTCTGGTTTGTCTGATTCTTGTTTAGGGGACCGTTCTAGTCACAAGGCTGTCAACAGTGGGTGGTGTGTGTGTGTGGAAACCCTTCTTTCCATTTCACATGAGACCCAGTGGACAATCAGGCCCTGCCCACTGCATGAGTGTGCAGCAACAATATCATGATGTATCTGGGTAGACAACAGGTATTCCTGGAATCCCTCCGTTGGCTACTGACTGTGTGTGGTGGTGGTCTGGAACCTAGACCTGGAAGCTTTCTGGATGATTGCAAAGTGACACCCAAAGTCTGAGGGCGATGGAAGATCTTCACATTTCTGCAGAGCCACACCTCCAGAAGGAACCACAGACTTGCCTGAAATGGTCAAGGTGTAAGTATTGGACTCAACGTTGGAAGGTCTCACCTTTGCTATGGAAGTCAAGCGATCTTTCTTTGAAATGAAAATGGAGCATACTGAGCGTTCACATGCTTCTAGAGCATTTGAAAAGCCTAACTTGCAGAAATCTGCTGTACGAGTTCCTTGAAAGCAAGAACCTCTATGTATGGATATGTCTTCATGCCTTAGATTGTGCCTCAGATATAGTGTACACATCAGCAGGAAAGGAAAGAATTGACTGCAAATATACACAGAGATCAAAGTGCCGAGGCCAAGTGACCCCTTGAGGCTTCAAGAGCTTTTCCATCTTTCACACACTAAGTAAATCCTGAGCACCTCGATGAGCTAGGAGGCATGTAATAAGTTTCAGGAAATAGAATGCGGAGAGAAGAAGACACAGAGTTCCTGCTTTCACTGGGGCGACTCTAATGATACATCACAGGCAGATCCTTTGAGAACCTATAGAGGGCCTCTTCCCTCACCACAAAACCTGGGTGTCAGGAAGGCTTTCCAGAGGCACCATTTCATTTGAGGTCCATGAGTTGAACCTAGGTAAACCAGGGTTGAGTTGCAGGAAGAATTTCAGGCAGGGAAAATAGCATCTTGGAAGGCTATGTGACCAGGGAAACTTAGGACATTCAAGAAACGAAAAATGCCCTATGGGATGGACAAAAGAGTGCAGAGGGCATTCCAGGCAAAAGGCGTCAGAGAAGAAAAAGCGTGAGAGCAAGCCTGAAGGAAGTGGTCGTATCTTCAATATGCTGGGAAATCGAGAGCCGTTGGAGCAGGGAGGTGACAGCATTGCATCTGCATTTCAAAAGGTCATCTTGCTCCCACATCACTAATGATTGGAGGCTCAACTCAAACTCAAGGAGGACCACTTCATGAGTCGATTGGGCCTCACTGCGATGTCTGTCAATAACCAGTGCTGGAAGATGTGGAGCAAGGAACTCTCCTCCCGGTGAGTAGGAATAGGCGTCGGTAGAGCGGTATGGAAAAGAATATGGAGGTTCGAAGGAACTAAAAGTTAAGTATGGCGTATTTCCAGCAGTCCGACTCCCAGGCATAGACACACCCGCGGTATAAGTGAACAAGATAGATGCCCCGTTTAGGCACATCTATCTGTGCGTGCGTCTGCCATGCATCTTGTGATAGCCCTGCAGGCAGGGGTGGGGCGGGGCTGGGGGCTCTGGCTGGAGTCCGTACAAGCCCGGGGATTGCCTGAGCAAGCCAAAGGCCCAGATGGAGACTGGACTGCGGTCGTCAGGTGTCCTAAGCCCGAATCTCACGAATGCGGAGGGCTCATCAGCCTATGGCCGGCAACAGGTCTGCAGCGGTCGGGGCCCGGCCAGCCCGCTCCCATGACCCCGGGAGGAGCTGGGGCTGGGGGATCCAGAATCCCGGGCCTTGGCCGGGGCTGGGACCTCTTCTGGTGAGGCAAAGCCTCGAGCACCCGGGATTCCCAGGTGGTCTCCCATCAAAATCCTAACCAGGCCCGACCCTGCTTGGCTTCCGAGATCAGGCGAGATCGGGGCCTTCAGGCTGATAGGGCGGGCGGGGCCCGAGTTGGCCAGGCGCCCTAAGAGCCTTCGGCTTCGCCTCCATTTGGCTCTGCCCTGCAGGTCCAGACCAGCGGGCGCACTCTGCGTCGCCCGGGGCGTGCTGTGCCAGGCCGCAAGACCAGCGACGGACTCAGCCTGCTGGCCTTGGCCCGCCCGAACACCGCCAATACAGAGCAGCAAGCGCCTGGCGGGCCCAGGGCCCGGGGACTTCAGGACCCCCATTGGCCGGGAGCGTGTGCGCGAAGCGTCTTGGCGGCGGGGCCTGGGGCTGGGCTGAGTGGTGCGGAGGTCTGGCAGCCCTCCCACCCCGGCCCTCCCAGACCGGCCGCCCTTGGCGGGGCCTCCACCTGATCCCATTCGCTGCTCCAGGCCCGCGGCCCACTGGAGTGTGGGTCTTGCGCCACCGCCTCCTTGAGCCCAGGGCCTCTCTGAACCTCCTCACCGGGCCTGGGCAGTAAACTGCAGTAGCCCAGCACGGCACCTGTCGGTGCCCAACCCGCAAAAACCAGGAGGCGTGGTCGACCCGGGCGCCTCAGCCCTCCCTTCACTACCCGAGGCCCCCTTTGCCCCACGCCCAGAACTCGGCCTTCCTGAGAGAGCAGGCCAGCCACAAGCAGGCACACGAACAGACACACAGACGCCACTTGCGCACCCGCACAAGGGAGACAAGCTGGCCTCTGCAAGCTCCTCAGCCAGAGCCAGGCGCCTGGGAGAGGCCGGAGACATGGACAGGCAGACGTCTGGCTGTCAGGAAGACACAGAGGCAGAAATACATGAAGATTCGAGACAGACTCCAAGGAGGCAGAGAGGAACACACACACACACACACACACACACACACACGAGGTGTGGTCTTTGGAAATACTTCTGTTCGTAGTTGCTGGGTTGAGCCCACTTTGATCGACCATGGACTGCGGCCCATCTGGCTCCTCTGTCCGTGGCATTTCCCAGCGAGATACTGGAGTGGGTTGCCATTTTCCTTCTACAGCGGGATCTTCCCGGACCCAGGGATCAAACCCCAGTCTCCTGCGCGGCGGATACCTTGCCATCTAACCAGGACATTGCTAATTCCCTAGGCAAAATACAAAAAAATAGAGCACAAGTGTTCTACTAAATGGAAAGATGATTTCAGAAACAGAAGCTGTCCTTTTTGGTATCTGTGAATCTTTATGTAGTTTTTGTTGATTTTTTACTATTAAGGCTAAGTGAACAAAGGCAAGAGAAACCCCAATTGAAAAGCAATGGACGTTTTGAAAGAAACATGTGCAGGTGAAGCTCTCTTCCTTTTTGAGATGGTTAAATGCAAAATCTTGATTCAACACATATGACTTTTGTGCACTTTCTTTCAAATCTCCATGGCAGACCCTAAGGCGTCCAGGAAGAAAGGAGTAGAGTGGCAGACAAAAAAGCAACCTTTCCCCTTGGTGCCATCTCAACCAGCTGTAGTTCCTTCATCTCAAGGACTATCATCTAGGCTTCTCTGGTTTGTCTGATTCTTGTTTTGGGGACGTTTCTAGTCACAAGCTGTCAACAGTGGGGTGGTGTGTGTGTGTGGGGGAGGCCCTTCTTTCCATTCACATGAGACCCAGATGGACAATCCCAGGCCCTACCCACTGCATTGAGTGTGCAGCAACAATATCAGGTGATGCGGGTGAACAACTGCGTATTCCTGGAATCCACTCCGTTGGCTACTGACTGTGGTGGTGGTCTGGAACCTGGAAGCTTTCTGGATGATTGCAAATGACAGCAAAGTCTGAGGGCACATTGGAGAAGATCTTCACATTTCTG
>NW_027218649.1:0-17519 GCF_027580195.1 Bos mutus
AGCTGTCCTTGCTTTAGAGCTGTGAGTCATGGATCCTCTATACATGGAATTTCCCAGGCAAGAATACTGGAGTGGGCTGCCATTTCCTTCTCCAGTGATAGAGTCCACCAGAGACTTAAAAATTGTAGACCAGATCTTAGAAAATTTTACATACAAAAAGGAAGCATGGTGAGTACCTGCCTAACATGCATTTCAAGCAATTATTCTGCCTATGAAGACATCAAAAACATTATCAGTTCCTTTTTTTTCCCCCTGAATAAAATGTCTGTATCCTTCTCAACTAAAGAAAGTGAAAGTGAAAGTTGCTCAGTTGTGTCCGATTCTTTGTGACCCCATGGACTTGTCCATAGAATTCTTCAGGCCAGAATACTGGAGTGGGTAGCCTTTCCCTTCTCCAGGGAATCATCCCAACCCAGGGATCAAACCCATGTATCCCGCATTGCATGCAGATTCTTTACCAGTTGAGCCACAAGGGAAACCCTCTCAACTAAACTCCTAGCTTTAAAATAACAGTAGTTGGAGTTGCCCTAAGAGCTTAAAACCAGTTGCCTATATGACCATATTCAACATACGAAAAGAAGGTAGTTACTAGCATCCAGACCTATTCAATTTTGCAAATTAGAAATACCAGATCATGGGACTTTCTTGGTGGTCCAGGGACTAAGAGTCTGCACTCCCAATTCAGGGATCCTGGCTTTGATCTCTGGTCAGGGAACTAGATTCCTCGTGCTGCAACTGAAAGGTTCTATGTGCTGCAACTAAGGTCTGGTGTAGTCAAATGAATAAATATTGAAAAACAGAAATAACAGGTCTTCCAATGTTCTGGTCTGGAGAATTCCATGGGGTCGCAAAGAGTTGGACATGACTGAGTGACTTTTACTTCACCTAACATTAATAGCTCACTTTTGCTTGAATAATTTGTACACTATTCTCTCTATTCAATATGTCTAGATAAATTCTGCAATGTCTACTTTTCAAAAGATCTAAACACTCATAATATTTGAGAGCATTAAATGTAAATGGGAATAGAATATGTCAGGATTTGTGCTGGAATAGGAATGACACAAATATTTCAGCCAATTTCTCACAATGATCTTTCTTCAAATTTTTTAAAGTAATGCATTAAAGTTAGATTGCCTTCTAATTTTGCTGAAGACTAAAATTTTGGAAGTTTTATCTTTTAAGGTGATTTGCTAGCCAATATGGTAGTTTTCAACATGATCCCAGGTCTTCAGTTATCCAGGTATCCAAGCCCCTTTCTACTCTTCTGATTAATGGTAGAATCAATCTCTCCATGTTCTGAATGTAGACTACTTTGTGACTAGCTTTGGCTGATATAAAAGGTAGATGAAGAGACATTGTGCCATCTTCAAGCATCTGATGGCCCTGTGGCTTTCTCAAAATCTCTTGGAATTTGCATAGTCTCTTAGAAAACTTCCATGTTGAATAAGCACAGGCTAGCCTATTGGATAATGAGCAATATGCCTTACACCCCTATTCCATGAAATAGCATTTAGCAACCTCCTGACTAGAGTGTGAGGCCTTCTTAAATCACCTAGACTGCAAAGCTGATAAAATACACATAAGTACACCAGCCAAGATCAGCCATGTCAAGATCAGATGAGGGTACTGACCTTACTGACTCATGTAATAGTGATCCATGCAATAAGCAGATGTTTTCTGTTTTTGTTTTTTAAGCTAGTGTTTTGGAGTAGCTTGTTATGCTGTCTTTAAAACCACTGACCTTCTTAATTTCTGATGTTACCACAAAGACCTTCTCAAGTCTTATCATATAGCAACTAAGCATATCAGCTTTTCTTAAATGCAACTTGATTAAAATGTGCAATTAAAAAGTTTAGACAATTTAACTTGTTGATACCATTGAATCTTTTGATATAATACTTTAATAAAACTATAGTATCTTATTTGCATAAATATAGTTCATCAAAAACTTACAACTTCATAATTTTATTATACATTTTATTAAAATGATCATTAAATAGAATTCAATTATAAGTTTATATTTAAATTACTTAAAAAAATACCTGCCCTGCCTTTAAGACTTAGATAAATAGATAAGCAGAGAGTTCATTTTGCCCAGATGATATAAAACATCACTGCCCATGCTGTTCTTTATAGATGTCTTATTATTCTTCCTGTAATGGAACTCTCTCCCTCAGGGAGATGCATTTTAAAACTGGCAATACTTTAAGGGTATACGAAGAACAACAACAACAAAAAATAGATACTAAATAGATATAATCATCAATCCACTAATATCTAATTTCAAAACATCACTGTATAGTCTAAAATGCCTGTGTAAAGTCCTTATTTTTTGAGAAAAAAAAAAGATATATAAACCAGAGAGAAACAAGAAGTCATGTCAAGGGTTGGAAAAATCTTGATTAACTGATGCTTATGTCAGAAACTTTCTCTATCTCCTTTATATTTTAATAAAACTTTATTACACACACACACACACAAAGATAATGTCAGGATTTCTGGAAAGCAGTACTTCATAGCACTCTTATGTTTTAAGTTTTGGGAGTTTGTTTTTGCTTTTCTAATTGAGATAATTCACGGGGTAATACATGAATGAATAAGAGGAATCCTTGTTTCTGAAAAACGAAATTACATGGAATTCTTGAATGTTTGGTATATTCATGGGCACACACAACAGACTCTCCTTTGAGCACTGTTGGTTGAAGGAGAGGTTATGCAGTCAGATAAGAAGTGACTTGGGAGAGATCCTTCAGGCAGACTCATTAAACGGTCTCTGCGTTGAGCAGGGAGCACGGTTTCCAGCACCATCAGTAGCTTTGCTCTTCCTAACACAGGGCCAGATGGCAAAAACCAAAGAGCAACATATGAGCTCATTCTATCAGTGATTGCACTTATGACTTTGTGCAAGTTACAGCTGCCAGTGTCTAAGTCATCTTAGATGCTGCATAGCAGTAATCATCTCACTTATTTTTATAGCTATAATCATCTCACTTATTTTTATAAAGATGAAAGGTGTGGGTGGTTGCATTCAGAAGAGTACACAGCACACACAAAGTGATCAGCAAATGTGAGCAATTGCTGTTATTCTCAGCAAAGGCGGATCATTATTTCCACCCCTTCCTGGTATTCGGTAGAATGCTATTGTGACTTCAAACCCTATGTCCTCCAGAAAGGAGTTCTAAGTGTAAGACTGGCACAGTTTATAAGACTTATCCACATATTTCATAATGGCAACATAATCCCTGGTTCAGAGGGCAATGTTTGAAAGCAGCAAAAAATGCTCCGCAGTTCATCATGACATCTGAAAGGAATTGTGTTGAACTGTAATAACATGTATCAACTTGGGGCTTTCCAGGTGGCTCAGTGGATAAAGAATCCACCTGCAATTCAGGAGACACAGGTTCAAATCCCTGGGTCAGGAAGATGCCCTGGAGGAGAGCATGGCAACCCACTCCTGTATTCTTGCCTGGAGAATCCCATGGACATAGGAGCCTGGTGGGCTATGGTCCATAGAGTAACAAAGAGTCAGACATTATTGAAGAGACTTGGTACATGAACCAGCTTTAAATAGCTTTTCCCATCTGACTGCATCTCATAAAACTCCTTAATTATTTGAGTCCCAAGATGAAGTTGTTTGCTTGACGTCTTGTTGTTGTCCCTCAGAGATCAATGATTGGTTTGGAAGCTTAAGAAATATGAGCTCCAGGGATATACACACATAAAAATGTAAAACATGTAACATTTTCCCTCATAGCCTCTTCACAAACAGGAAGCAAGATCTATCTCACAGGTTGGTTGGACTACACTCTGTTTCTGGGGGAATGGACTGAACTGTATTTCCTGAGGTGTGGAAGCTTGTTTGTTTGTCTTCTCATAAGGGTAGCATTGTTAGCCATGTATGAGAGGGGGAACAATTGTAAAAGAGGGTAGTGACGTTAGACATATTTTTAAAAGTCTGTAGTTAGCCTGTATTTATAGAGTATTTTAAGAAATGCCCAAATTTTGAGGACTCCTTTTTGAAAGTATTTTCACTTCTTGTGCTGAGAAACAATCTCGACAGGAAATGGGAACAACTCCATCTGCAGAGCCAAATATCTTGAAACAGTTGTCAGTGTAAGAGGGAAAGAGTGTGAGCCAACAAGGAGGAATGCTTGATTCCTCTCCCCTTCCCTCCTCCTCCCCCCTCACTTTAACTCCATCCACGGAACCTGGGAAAGACAGCAGGGAGAGTGTCCTGACAGTCACTCTGAGGCTGGGAGTTGGTGCTGAGGGGTCCTCGGAACTGTTCCAGGAGGAACACAGACATGTGAACTACCTCTGGATCAGACAGGAAAGGGATTACCTTGTCCTTGTGCCAAAGGGATTTGTAGATGTCTCTCTATAGTAATTTTCTCACATTTGATACTATTCACATTTTGGGCCAAATTATATTTTAGTCTCTTCATGTGTTGTGGGTGTGTGGAGGATGGGGGTGGGGAGGGAGATGCTGCTCTGTACCTTGTAGACTATTTAGCAGCATCTCATCTGTCCAGGGGGCTTCCCTGGTGGCTCAGAGAGTAAAGAATCTGCCTGTAATGCAGAGACCCAGGTTCAGGGTCTCCCCTGGAGACAGGGATGGCTACCCACTCTAGTATTCTTGTCTGAGAAATCTAATGTATGTAGTGGCTTAGCAGGCTACAGTCCCTAGAGTTCTAAATAGTTGGACACAACTGAACACACATGCACACAGTAACCTTTTTGAAGTTATTTGAAGAATGTGGAAAATACCTGGATGTGTTGGGGTTTATGCCAGATTTCTTTCCCCCTGAAAATAACCAACTGGTGCCTCCAAATCATTTTATTGTTACTAAGGTTGAGGAGAGAAAATCCCTTCATTGGCATTTTCAATATGTCAAAAGCTTTGAATATATATCTCCTTTATTTAAAAAAAAATAATAAACACAACCCTTAAAACTTTTATGTTTTGCGAGAACTCGGGCAAGATTCTTTTGTAAAGTTTATTTTTAAAGTTATCAGAGTAAAATACTTATATTTAATGTATGTTGTGAAGATCAGATATACAATGCAGCTTATGTATGCATGTATAAAATTCTGTCTGTGTAATCTGGCTTACTATGTTTTCACTTGCCATCTCATCATAATCATTTTTGGATCATTAAAACTTCTTCATGTATGGCAAAACCACTAAAATATTGTAAAGTAATTAGCCTCCAATTAAAATAAATAAATTTATATTTTAAAAAAAGCAAACTTCTTCAAAAAGCTGAGTGATTTTCCATAATATGTATGCAGTATATCTTTGAACTTTTTTCCTGTTGCTGGACACTTTATTTCTAAATTTTACCTTCATAAATAATGGTGCAATGCAGCAGCAAGCATTTCTGTTAATTACATGTTCACATAATTGTTTAGCTCTTCAAATAGAGCTAAAACAGAGGATATA
Source organism: Bos mutus (assembly GCF_027580195.1). Classification (NCBI taxonomy): domain Eukaryota; kingdom Metazoa; phylum Chordata; class Mammalia; order Artiodactyla; family Bovidae; genus Bos; species Bos mutus. The sequence goes on from NW_027218649.1 coordinate 5,447, forward strand.
TTTGTCAAATAGGTCTTCATAAGGCTTGAGAGTCACAGTTACAGAATGTTAGATTTTGAATATCAGTTCCCTGAAGAATGACAGACAGTGTGTACCATAATTAACAATGCTGCTGCTGCTACTGCTAAGTCGCTTCAGTTGTGTCTGACTCTGTGCAACCCCATAGACAGCAGCCCACCACGTTCTGCCTTCCCTGGAACTCTCCAGGCAAGAATACAGGAGTGGGTTGCCATTTCCTTCTCCAATGCATCAAAGTGAAAAGTGAAAGTGAAGTCTGACTCTTTGCCACCCCATGGACTGCAGCCCACCCGGCTCCACTATACAAATTTTATAGGAAAATATATAGATTATAAAATCTGCTTTCCCAACTAAATCATATTTAAATAAACAAACACTTGTGAATTAGCAATCTTAAATAAGCATACTTCACATATTTCATTACAAAAGTAGATGACTACTATGTAATATTTTCTAAAAAAGTATCCACTGAATCCCAATACTTTGAAAAATGATTAAAGAGTAAGTCAGTAAAAAGGTATTGGAATATTTTTAATAACCATTTTATTGACCTATAGTGAATTTTCAATGCTGTGTTCCTTTCAGGTATACAGTAAATGACTGAGATATGTCTATATCTATGTAACTGTATCTATTCTGTATAGATATAGATATATTCTTTTTCAGAGTCTTCTCCATTATAAATTATTATAAGATATGGAATATAGTCCCTTTGCAGTACAATAGGTCCTTGTTACTTATTTTATACATAGTGACTGAAATTTTCTCAGTAGTGTTCTACTCTTTGCAACCCCTTGGACTATACAGTCCGTGGGATTCTGCAGGCCAGAATACTGGAGTGGGTAGCCGTTCCCTTCTCCAGGGGATCTTCCCAACCTAGGGATCGATCCCAGGTCTCCCGCACTGCAGGCAGGTTCTTTACCAACTGAGCCACCAGGGAAGCCCTTATATATAGTGCTGAGTACATACTAATTTAATAAAAAACAATATGGATAATTAAATAATATTTGATATCCTTCTGATGATTAAGTTCTAAGCTCCGAATTGTGTATAACTAGTTTAAGGAATCATACAGGCTCATACGGAAGCAAGTCTTTCCTGTGATCTGTGTAGTAAACTACGGACTCGATGTATTTGAGTGATGCAAATTCTGAACTTTTCCTAAACTTCCCAAAAGTAATGCCTTATTTCTTTGCTATAAAATAATTCCTATATATTGTCATGTCTCTTTTAGGAGACTACTGCTGCTGCTTCTGCTGCTTCAGTCGTGTCCAACTCTGTGCAACCCCATAGATGGCAGGCTGCCAGGCTCCCCCTTCCCTGGGATTCTTCAGGCAAGGACACTGGAGTGGGTTGCCATTTCCTTCTCTAATGCATGAAAGTGAAAAGTGAAAGTGAAGCCGCTCAGTCGTGTCCTACTCTTAGAGACCCCATGGACTGCAACATTTTCCAGGCAAGAGTACTGGAGTGGGTTGCCATTGCCTTCTCCCCTTTTAGGAGACAGTCAAAACTAAATTGGGGAAGATCTCATGGAGAATAACTATTAATATTTTTCTGCAACCACAGTAAAGTGAGGACATGGATGAGAAAAACTGCACTGCTGTGACAGACTTCATCCTCCTTGGATTCTCAGATGCCCCTGAGCTTAGAGTCTTCCTCTTCCTGCTGTTTCTTTCCATCTATGGAGTCACAGTTTGGGGAAACCTGGGCATGATTGCTCTCATTCAGGTCAGCTCTAGACTCCACACCCCCATGTACTTTTTCCTCAGCCACTTGTCCTTTGTGGATTTCTGTTACTCCACGACCATCACACCAAAGATACTAGCTAACATCTTAAATGAAGACAAAGCCATTTCCTTCCTGGAATGTGCAGTGCAGTTCTACCTGTTTTGCACATTTGTGGTAACTGAGGTCATTCTGCTGGCAGTGATGGCCTATGATCGCTTTGTGGCCATCTCTGACCCGCTGCTCTATATGATCACCATGTCCCGGAATCTCTGTGTGGAGTTGGTGTCTTGTTGCTATCTCAACGGTGTTGTGTGTTCTCTGATTCACTTGTGTTTAGCTCTTCAGATCCCATCCTACAGATCAAATGTGATCAACCACTTCTTTTGTGACCTCCCCCCTCTCTTGTCTCTTGCTTGCTCTGATGTCATCGTGAATCAATTGGTGCTATACATTGTGGCCACATTCTATGAGATCATCACCATCACAGTCATCCTCATGTCCTACTTGTTTATTCTCATCACCATCCTGAGGATGCACTCTGCAGACAAAAGGCGCAAAGCTTTTTCCACCTGTGCTTCCCACCTCACTGTCATCATTGTCTTTCACGGAACAATCCTTTTCATTTATTGCCGGCCCCACTCTGGCAACAGCATGGATACTGACAAAGTGGCCACGGTGTTCTACACTGTAGTGATCCCCATGCTGAACCCCCTGATCTATAGTCTGAGCAACAAGGATGTGAAAGAAGCTCTCAGAAAAGTGATGAGCTCCAAAATATTATCCTAGAGAATATTTTCCTAGCAGGACTCAGGGTTAGAAATTGGAGGCTGATGAAAGGGTAATGATGCGTTTCAGTGTTGGAGTGAAAAGAACCGTCAAGATGTGAATAGCTATGAGTGAGTCTTTTTAATTCTCTTATCTTTGTGCCTTTTCAATTTACAAGTTTAGGATTGATTGAGAATATTTCAAAATGTGCAGCCTACTTCTTTGCTTTGATGCTATCTAAAATGTTTTAAATTGGACCATGTACTGGACTGTTAAAACACACAAATTTTATTTTCTTTAGACTTTCATGAGTTTAATGACCTAAGTATCACATTTTATTTTAACATCCATTATGAGGACTATGATTCATTTTACAATTGAACACCTGTTATTTTACAATAAGGAACACACCTTTGTCAGTTTTTACACAGAATAAGATTCCATATGTGTATATAAATATAAAATATATATATATTCTCTTTATTGTTTTGTTCTTACTTCCTTTATTATTTTTTGTTTTTGTCATTGCAGTGTACAGTGGTTTTGGGGTTTCATATATTATCACATCTGAATAATAGAGACATTGATAATAATTATGTTACAGAAATTTTAGGGAAATTAAACTACATGTCAAGTGAAAATAGCTTAAGAATAGTCCTAACACATAATTGGTCATCTCTTTACGTATGTGTATATGTGTGTTTGTGTGTGTGTATGTGTGTGTGCATAGAAGTATATTGTCTATTGCACTTGATAGTTTTGTGCTTTGCAGATACTACATTTTTACAGGTTAAAGATTTGTGGCAACCCTGCATCAAGCAAGTCTATTAGCACTGTTTTTCCAACAACATTTGCTCACTCATGTCTCTGTTACATGTCACATTTTGGTAATTCTTGCAATGTTTTAAACTTTTTCATTACTGTATAAGTTATGGTGATCTGCCATCTCTGATGTTACTATTGAAAAAGATTATAACTCACTGAAAGTTTAGATGGTGGTTAGCATTTTAAAGTATGTTTCAACTAGAATATGCATATTTTTTAGTTTTTATTGATTTGCATAAAATTTTTAAATTATTCTATTTTATTTTGGCTGGTTCTTCTATGTGGCATGTGGACTTCTCTAGTTGCAGTGCTTGGGTTTAGTTCCCTGTGGCATGTGGTATCTTAGTTGCCCCACAAGGAATCAAGCACAAGTCCCCTGAAAAGGACAGTGGATTCTTAACCACTGGACCACTAAGGAAGTCCCAATATATGTATATTTATTAGAAGTAATATTTCAGTGTGCACACTTAGACATATGCACACTGAAAATGTGTTGACCTGCTTTATTAATGATATTTGCCTTATTGGAAAGTGAAAGTGAAGTTGCTCATTCGTGTCCAACTCTTTGCAACCCCATGGACTGTAGCCTGCCAGGTTCTCCATCCAGGGATTTTTTTAAGGCAATGTTTCCTTCTGCAGGGCATCTTCTTGACCCAGGGATCGAACCAGGGTCTCCTGCACTGCAGGCAGACTCTTTACTGTCTGAGCCACCAGGGAAGCCTAATTTGCCTTATCACAATAAAGTGAATATACCAAACCTATAATATCTCCCAGTTATGTCTATATGCTTATAAATGTATATACCTACACATTATGTAGATATATTGATAGATTATATATGTGTATGTATTGGTTGGTTGTTGTTTAGTCACTAAATCAGGTTCAGATCTTTTGCGACCCCATGGACTATAGACCATCAGATACGTCTATGTATGCAATTATCTAATAGCCATTGTTATGGATAGCAGCATTTCTGACTTTTGCCTCTTTTCTCACTTTTAATTATTTCTTCAGGCTTACTTTAAAAATATGCATTTAATGTTTACTGTGACTCATAGGTGGACTTCTGACCTCTGTGTATATTTCTTTTTGTGTCTTGATAAAATGACCTTTGTTCATCCTTCCTTTATGTGTTTAAACTTCATGTCTTCCTTCAACCTTGGTTCATATGTGCCACTATACTCTATTTGTGCTTCTATTATGTTTTATGTAAATTTCTACATTGCATTCACTTTCTCAATGAAGCATCTCTCTGTGTGTCTATACTAATGTTAGAAAGAACTACACTGGAGTTTATGAAAACCAGGATAGGTAATTTGACTCTAATTTTTTATTTGACAAGTAATACAAACTTCTTAATTTCTGTTTCCTCAAGTTTGAACAATGGTTATTAGTGTTAATCTCTCAACGTTGTACCGAGATTACATTTTGACAGCATGTAGGTACTCACTGGTACTAGGAAGATACTTTACATGTGTTTCAGTAAAATCTTTGAGACCTGGAACTATTTATTCCTTTCTCTCTCACTATCACTTACATATTATAAGTTATCTTTATTTTTTATTAGATAGTTAGATGAATAAAAACTAGTATATAAACTGTATGTATATTGAGTTTAATATTAGAACTTAAAGTACCATGTTGACTTTTAAGATTGTAAATTGGTTCAAAATTATTCCATGTTGAATATGTTGTACATGGTGTGTTATATGAGGCAGGTCCACTTAGGAAAAGAAATCCCTAGTGAGGTTGAATATGTGGAATGTTAGATTTTGGAAGCCTGGAGAGATGAAGAATGTGTTCTTTTAATGGTATTTTATTTATTTAATTATTTTGGTTGTGTTGGGTCTTCGTTGCTTCATGCAGGCTTCTCTAGTTGCAGTCCGTGGACTTCTGTTGTTGTAGCACATAGGCTGTCTCGTTATAGTGTGTGGGCTTAGTTGCCCCGTGGCATATGAGATCTTAGCTCCCCGCCCAGGGATTGAACCTGTGGTGCCTACATTGGAGGTGTGCTCTTAACCACTGGATCACCAAGGCAGTCTCTGATTTAATGATTACTAACTTCAGAAAGCAGCTATCACTCTTTGCGTGTGCGGACAATAGGGAAGAAGCATCCTTGTCAGAATCTCAGAGGTCGGAGGACATGCTCTGCTCATCTGATATGAGGCTTATGAGGAAGAGACAGAGCTTTAAGGGTGTCTACACGTTTCAGCTTCTAGGCACAGGCCCCGTTGGTCTTTGGTCCCTGGGACAAGCCAGACTGCTGCTTTTGCTTCTGAGTAGAGTATGGTAAGAAACTGGAAAGCAAGAAGACATTTCTTTCTTTTCTCCTTCCCATTTCCTTTGAACTTTTCCTCCTTTTCCTCCCCCTCCCCTTTCTCTTTTTTTTCTGCCTTTGGCTGAACCTAAAGGTAAGCCTTTTCTGAGGCTCCAAAATCACTGCAGATGGTGATTGCAGCCATGAAATTAAAAGAGGCTTACTCCTTGGAAGGAAAGTTATGACCAACCTAGATAGCATATTAAAAAGCAGAGACATTACTTTGTCAAAAAAGGTCTGTCTAGTCAAGGCTATGGTTTTTCCAGTGGTCATGTATGGATGTGAGAGTTGGACTATAAAGAAAGCTGAGCACCAAAGAATTGATGCTTTTGAACCATGATGTTGGAGAAGACTCTTGAGAGTCCCTTGGACTGCAAGGAGATCCAACCAGTCCATCCTAAAGGAGATCAGTCCTGGGTGTTCATTGGAAGGACTGATGCTGAAGCTGAAACTGCAATACTTTGGCCACCTGATGCGAACAGCTGACTCATTGGAAAAGACTCTGATGCTGGGAAAAATTGAGGGCAGGATGAGAAGGGGATGGCAGAGGATAAGATGGTTGGATGGCATCACCGACTCAATGGACGTGAGAGTGGGTGGACTCTGGCAGTTGTTGGTGGACAGGGAGGCCTGGCATGCTGCAGTTCATAGGGTTGCAAATAGTTGGACACAACTGAGCAACTGATCTGAATTGAACTGAAAGGTAAGCCAGTTAACAAGTGCATCTGGGGATTCAGATAGCAAGTCCCAGCAGCAATATTGTGGCCCAAAGAATCGAAGAGTAGACATGAAAATATGACAAAAGGCTACAACCATAACTTTTTAGGGATTGCAGTACACAACGCAGAGTTTCTTTTTCTAACCTGTTCTCATTTCACTTAGTGTGTGTGTGTGTGTGTGTGTGTTGCGCGCGCGCGCACGCACGCTCAGTCACTTATATGTGTCCCACTCTTTGTGACCCCCACGGACTGTAGCCTGCCAGGCTCCTCTGTCCATGGGCCTTTTCAGGTAACAATACTGCAGTGGGTTGCCATTTCCTCCTCCAGAGGATGTTCCTGACCCAGGGGCCGAACTCACATCTCTTGGATTGGCAGGCAGATTCTTTACCACTGTGCCAGTTGGGAAGCTCCACTTACTGTATAAATCTCTCAGTAACTGAATATTCAAGTAGTCCTCAAGCCTTTTATCTTCATTTTATTATTTTAATTATAGATACATTATACTTTATTCTTTGTAATATTTATAAACCAAAGATGACAGAGTGTGGTGGTCATCTTTTAAGACCTAAGTAAAGTTCCATAGTTCCATATTGTACAAAAAATGTCATAATTTCCTTATAATTTCTAAAGTAAGAATTGCTATATTTTCTTGGGTTGCTTTGCTTTGTTGTTGTTGTTGTTGTTATGGGTTTTGTTTTTTAGGCTTTGCTATAAGGCATACAGGATCTCAGTTCCTGGACCAGGGTTGGAAACTGTGCCCTCTGCAGTGGAAACTCAGAGTCTCCTTAGTTGATTTTAGACTTAGTAACTAAATGAAGTTTTCCTGGGCAACTTGTTCCAAAAGGAATTTTAGCCATCAAAAATAAATATTCTTTGAAGCTGGTGACTTTGTTGATCAGATAGAATGGAAAGAGTGATTCAGAATTGTGGAAGGGAGTGAAAGAAATATATAAATCACAGGACCATGGAAATATAGATAAAGCATTCAACTTTATTTCTATATTTATACCTTGTGTCAAGTAAAATCATGTGTTCAAAGTACACAGATCAGCAAGAAAAAGTGTATAAAGAAACATTTCTCGCTAATAATATATTTTAGATAAAATAAGACTTCAGAAAACATCCTCACATGGATTTATGGGTTATTTCCTATGTGAACCTAAAAATTAGAAGCAATGGAGAAAAACAACAGCAAGAGAAATTTAAAAGATGGAAGCATTTTAATGTTCAATGATGTCCTTTCTTATCTGTTCACTTTGCTTACATTTCCATTGGGTGTTCAAGTTTTTCAAAATAATTTATAAAACATTTTACACCTTAAAATTGCCAACCTCTATGAAGAATATTTACAAAATATCATAGTTTGGTAACATTTAATTTTATGTATCAGGCATGCTTTTCGATATGTAGTTTACTTTGTAGTTGGTTTTTGTTTTGTTTTCAATATGCAGTCTAGATTTTTATGTACTTACATTTACTTTTAGTGATTTAAAGAACAAATGCAGTGAAAATAAATCCATCTCCATTCTATATTTTATCTCAAATTTGGATGATATTTGAACTCAAAATTTGGTAAGTATTAAGCTTATGGGTTTTTTGTTGTTGTTTTATACTTTGTTAAGTTAAACAGTACTTGTAAACAAATTGTGCAGCTCTCATCCCAAACTATATAGAAATGTTCACAACATCATTTACTGAGAATAATTTCTTTCCCTGTTGGTATGTAACATATCCAGTAACATTTATTAAATTATGATCTTAGTGTTGATACTTCTATCAGACCCTGGGTAATATCCAACAGTCCCTATTCCATCTTCTTTTCTTTTTCTTTACTAAAGAATGAAGGATATATTATTTAACAATTGGCTTCCATGGTGGCTCAGATGGTAAAGAATCTGCCTGCAATGAAGGAGACTTGAGTAGTATTATATAACATTCAAAGTACAAAGTTTTCTCTGCACATCCAGTGGTGTTATACAAGGTTATAACATATACTATTTTCTATCAGAAACTGTCATATTAATACATGAACAGAACTATATTATTCCTCTAGCTGGATACAGTAATCCTCAGTGAGGGTGAGGAGATAACATTTATAAACCACACACAAAATTAAATATTACAATGAATGTAAATAAGTTGCAGAGTTCCTTGTTGCTATCAATGTTGATTTTGCCAATATTCAATGTATGATCATCCAGGTTCAATGGTGGTGTCACTGATACTGGGTTATTTCATGGTGCACTTGGGCTTCCAGCCAGTCCTATTCAGAGGGATGGCTACAAAAAGAGGGTTTAACATGTGTATAATTGTATGTGCACTTGCTCATGCCAGATTAAATATATATTTATTTATCAGAACATTAACTCAATTGTACACATTTGAAATTAAATACAATTTTATTTATTCAATTGAACATTAAGGTTTTAAGTCTAGTTTAGAAAAAATTTAAAAGAATAAAACAATATACTAAAAGTGTATTTACTTATTAGTAAACAACTTTTGCTGTCTCTTGTTACTATACAAAATGTTTGGATTCTACCTCAGTGATCATGGAGCATGGGGAGAAGACATTGACAATTTTGATCAATTTTCATATAAAATATTTCTAAAGCTGCTGTTTGTTTTTCAAGAAATCAGAATTTCATGAGAAAACAATCATTGATTCTAATTGCTTGTTCTGAGGCTTCCAAAGAACAAGGCAGGGAGTTTTCTCTAGGGTCTTGTTGACACCAGGAATAGAAGAGACATGAGAGTCCTCTCCCCTAAATCAGTGACTCTCCAGAGGCTGGAGGGGAGGCTGCCCTTCCCACCTGCAGGTTCTTTCCCGTGTAAGGTGATCTAGAAGATATCTTAGGCTTGTCAGTTCTTTATAAGGAAAATTATTTTAGGGAAAGTTTGAGCCCCTGCAAATGTTATGTTTTTAGAACAGGAAGGCCATACTTTCTACGGAGCTCTGTAGAGGGTCCTTGGTGTAACTGAGCTTCTTCATAGTCTCCTGGACAAGTGTTTCCTGGGAGGAGAGGGACAGAGGGGCCTGAGAGTTTTTAGTTATGTGGCTCTGTGCTTCTGTGACTTTTCAGACAATAGGGAGGTATTTACATAAAACTGAACTGAAAGAATGAAATGAACCTTCTGGAGAAATATAATCAATAGGACTAGCTCTAAACAAGATTTTAGAGCAGGGGGAAAAATATGTCAGCTCAAAAAAGCAAAATGAAAAAAAAATTAGGAAGAAATCATAAGAAAGAAGTTTTATTTTTTTTAATTTACATATATATATATTTTTTATTTTATTTTTAATTTTACAATATTGTATTGGTTTTGCCATATATCAACATGAATCTGCCACAGGTATACATGTGTTCCCCATCCTGAACCCTCCTCCTTCCTTCCTCCCCATACCATCCCTCTGGGTCGTCCCAGTGCACCAGCCCCAAGCATCCAGTATCGTGCATCGAACCTGGACTGGCAACTCATTTCATATATGATATTATACATGTTTCAATGCCATTCTCCCAAATCATCCCACCCTCTCCCTTTCCCACAGAGTCCAAAAGACTGTTCTATACATCAGTGTCTCTTTTGCTGTCTCGTATACAGGGTTATCATTACCATCTTTCTAAATTCCATATATATGCGTTAGTATACTGTATTGGTGTTTTTCTTTCTGGCTTACTTCACTCTGTATAATAGGCTCCAGTTTCATCCACCCCATTAGAACTTATTCAAATGTTTTCTTTTTAATGGCTGAGTAATACTCCATTGTGTATATGTACCACCGCTTTCTTATCCATTCATCTGCTGATGGACATCTAGGTTGCTTCCATGTCCTGGCTATTATAAACAGTGCTGCGATGAACATTGGGGTACAAGTGTCTCTTTCAATTCTGGTTTCCTCAATGTGTATGCCCAGCAGTGGGATTGCTGGGTCATAAGGCAGTTCTATTTCCAGTTTTTTAAGGAATCTCCACATTATTCTCCATAGTGGCTGTACTAGTTTGCATTCCCACCAACAGTGTAAGAGGGTTCCCTTTTCTCCACACCCTCTCCAGCATTTATTGCTTGTAGACTTTTGGATCACAGCCATTCTGGCTTGCATGAAATGGTACCTCATAGTGGTTTTGATTTACATTTCTCTGATAATGAGTGATGTTGAGCATCTTTTCATGTGTTTGTTAGCCCTCTGTATGTCTTCTTTGGAAAAAATGTCTATTTAGTTCTTTGGCCCATTTTTTTATTGCATCATTTATTTTTCTGAAATGGGGCTGTAGGAGTTGCCTGTATATTTTTGAGATTAGTTGTTTGTCAGTTGCTTCATTTGGTATTATTTTCTCCCATTCTGAAGGCTGTCTTTTCACCTTGCTTATAGTTTTCTTTGTTGTGCAGAAGGTTTTAATTTTAATTAGGTCCCATTTGTTTATTTTTGCTTTTATTTCCAATATTCTTGGAGGTGGGTCATAGAGGATCCTGCTGTGATGTATGTTGGAGAGTGTTTTGCCTATGTTCTCCTCTAGGAGTTTTATAGTTTTTGGTCTTACATTTAGATCTTTAATCCATTTTGAGCTTATTTTTGTGTATGGTGTTAGAAAGTGTTCTAGTTTCGTTCTTTTACAAGTGGTTGACCAGTTTTCCCAGCACCACTTGTTAAAGAGATTGTCTTTAATCCAGTGTATATTCTTGCCTCCTTTGTCAAAGATAAGGTGTCCATATGTGCGTGGATTTATCTCTGGGCTTTCTATTTTGTTCCATTGATCTATATTTCCGTCTTTGTGCCAGTACCATACTGTCTTGATGACTGTGGCTTTGTAAAAGAGCCTGAAGTCAGGCAGGTTGATTTCTCCAATTCCATTCTAGAAAGAAGATTTTAGACCATTCTTCCCAGATCCAAAGATAAACTAAATTGTTTAATCCATATGATAACATCATTTGGGAGATAAGAAATAGTTTTAAGTCAAACAGAAGAAAAATGAATAGCTACCAGAATAAAAGAAACAAGACAGTAGTTCTCAATTACAGGCAATTATGCACCTTCTCTCCCCTCCCAAGTGTACACATGACAATATCTGGAGATCTTTTTATTGCCACAATGGAGAGACCAGGGGAGGGTGATGCTGTCATAGAGGCCAGAGATGCTGCTATATGTGGTACCTTGAACAGTGTAGGTACCCATAAAAAAGAATAAATCAGCACAAAATATCAATAGTGCTGAGTTTGATAAATTCTGAGAAAGGTCACTAGTAAAGAATTTTATAATAGTGAGAATTAATTTGGAAAGATCACCTTCTGACTGATCCTTAAATCCTTGGATATCTGAACATGCAGGACCATCAAGAGTCCTGCTACATGGGACCTCTAACCTTTAATGCTGAAACATCTAGAGTCACTTGGTTCTAGGGATGTGGAAATAGAGATGACCTTTTACCAGATATATTAGTCTGAGCAAGAAGTCTTCATTATTTGATGGAGGGAATTTCTGGCAGGCAAGACCCTATTGTTCTAAAACAAGGAAGTTCCAAGTGGAATGTATTGTTCACTATAACATTCTAAATTCTTCTAGATATAAGGTTGACAGATTTAGCAATCAAAAATACAGAATGGTAAATTTACTTTGAACTTCTAATAAGCAATGAATGTTTAGTATGAAAACCTCCATAGAATAGTTGGGATGCATTTATAGCATTAATTCATTATCTCCTGA
>NW_027218650.1:0-10863 GCF_027580195.1 Bos mutus
CGGGGGGGGCGGGGGGGCATTCCCTCTGGGCAAAGTCGAGGGAAGGGGGGCTCGGCATCCAAAACGGGGTGAGCCTCAAGCACCCGGGTATTCTTAGAAACTCCCCAAAAAGAAAAATCCCCCTGTATTCTTTTGTCTCCCCCACTTTTCCCGGGCTTCCCACCACCTTCTCTCTGTCAAAAAGTTTTACACCCCTTCATAAAATTCTTTTCTTTTCCCCTTTAACTTAGCCTTTATTGGGCAGGGACCCCCTAATTAGCCTGGGCTGCAAGACCCCTCAGAAATTTCTGGTGAGCCCTTCCCTATTAAAAAAGGCCCTGCGGCCCCTTAAATGTCAAACTTCTTTCTTGAAGTTTGGTTGGTCTGCGTAAACAAGCTTTCAGTCTCTTTTCTCCCCCCGTTTTTTTTATGGGGGTTCCTCATACTATTATTCTTGACATCTTTGTTAGCATATAAATATGCCGGCTCCCCCAATACCTGGATCGCTGGGGGTGGTCGGCAGTGGCCCCGCAGGGGGCCTCAGGGGGCAATACTCAAAAAGGGTGGAGACCGCCGCAAACGCGGCAATAAGCGGAGCTCACCGGGGCCGTCGGGTGTTTAACTGCAATCAAGCAGGGGACCGGCAGGAATCCGCGCTCAGCTGGCAATTTCAAAAAGAATGGCCCCCGAAAACAGCCGTGGCGGTTTTCTCAGATGAGCGGCAGGAAACCGCCGCTCCAGGCCTGATCACGGGACTCTCGGGGCTGATCCCGTGGCTGATCAAGTCATTTCCGTGACTCAGGGGGGACAGTCCCCGCCCCCATCATGCCCCCTGATACCTGATGGCCTGCATGAGCTGGTTTACGCTACTCCCAGCACTGATCCGTGTTTTCAGGCAAACAGTGACGCGGGCTATCTGGGGCTTCGCGCCACCCGTGGCAAACAGGGCGCCACCTGCTCGCTCGTGATCCTGGTGGGGGTTTTCCCGATCCGTGTTTATCAAGGGATCACTGACTGGAGGCGCCCAGGCGATCGTGATCCTGTCGATCCGTACTGATATCGTGACTGACACACTTTATGTGCGGGGCGGGGCATTCCCTCTACAAGGGCAAGGAAGGGGGCTCGGGTCAAAAACGGGATGGCCCCAGGTACGGATATTCAAAACCCCCAAAAACAGAGTCTGCCCCTGTTTTTTGTTCTCATCTTTTTTTGAGGCTGTCCCCACCACCATCCTCTCTCTTCAAAAAAGGGTTTTTAAAAGCTCAGTTCATAAAGTTCCTTTCATTCTTCCCTTTTTCTTCCCGCTGTCTCCATCTGGGCTGAACCCCCCAACCTAAATTTGCCTGGGGGGCCGCCCTTTTAAAATTCCCGGGGGACACCTTCCTTTCAAGGGCCCTCGGGCCCACTGTGGGGAAAATTCTTGTCTTAGTTTGATTGGTCTCCCCCGTTAAAAAACTTTATCTCTTTTCAGAAATTTTCTACTACTTCCTCATACTTTTTTCTTTAAACTCGTTATATAATGCCCCTAACTCTCTTTGTCCTGGATCCTTTGGGGGGGCCCGGGGGTGGGCCTAAAAGGGGCCTCCAAAAGGGAATACTCAAAAGCGAAAAACCGAACCCCCTCAGCGGCAAAACTGGGGCTCCCGGGAGAAACATGTTCCTTGAATAATCAAGCGGTGACCAGGCGGAATCCCTCGCGCTTTTAAACGGGACGGGGTGTCGGGTTTCAGATGAGCCCGGGAGGGAAACAGCGCTCGCAGGCCCGATCCGGGGACTCTGCGGCGCGTCCGGGCCGTCAATCCGATCACTGCCAGCATGCACGTCCCCGGCTTCATGCCGATCGTGACTTCTTGCCGATCGGGTATCGGACGTCCATGGCCTCCCTGCCGATCCTGTTTCTGACAATGATCAGTGACCCCCGACGCGCTGTTTGGGGGTGTGGCCTGATCGCGTGGCTGATCAGGAACTGCCCCCCTGACTGCGCGTACCCCGGACCGTGGCTGGTGGGGTTCCGATCCGTTTTATCATCTTTATCACGGCTGAGGGCTGATCACCTTTGCGTCGTGATCCGTGTCTGATCAATTTTTAAAAAAAGGAGAGAAAAAGGGGGGGGGCGGGGGAGCTTCCCTCTGGACAAGGTCATGGAAAGGCTCGGCATCAAAATCGGGGTGGGCCTCGGAGGGCCCCCCATATTCCCGGCATCCCCCCAAAACCCAAATCCCTCTGTTTTCTTTGTCTCTCACCTCCATTTCACTGGGCTGTCCCCCCACCATCTCCTCTCTCTGTCAAAAGGGTTCCGCTCCCCGTTCATAAGTTTTTCATTTTTTCCCCCTTTCCTTAGCTAGTCTCCCTCTGGGCGGGGGGCCTGTTACTAATTGTCCTGGGCTGCTGCCCCGAGGGAAAGGGGTCGGGGGAGGAAAGCTGTCCGAGGCCCTCGCCTAAATAGTGTCAAACCCCTTTTTTGAAGTTTTATTTTTCCCACTAAACCAAGCTTCAGTCTCTTTTCTCCCCGTTTTTTCCCCCCCAGGCTTCCTCAACTTTTTCTTGCATTCCCGATTAGCATATAGAGTACTTCTGGTTCCTTTAATCCTGGTCAGCTGAGGCTGGTCCAGGTGGGGCGAACGGGACCTCAGGAGGCAATCTCAGAGCTGGGAGCACGAACGCTGGTTGGGAGGCAATAAAATGGGCTCCGGGGGGGCCCAATCAGCTCCCCCGGGAATAATCAAGCGGGGGACCAGGCGGGAATCAGCCAGTTGGCATTGTTGTACGGGTGGCGGCGGGGAAAACGCAGCTCAGCAGGCCCTGATCCGGGACTTGCAGCGCGCTGGTCGTGGGCCCCGTCAAGTCAGTCACTGACTCACATGCACGATCACGTGGCTATCATGCGCTGATCACCTGACTCGCCTGCATGAGCGTGCTGATCAGGCACTGATCACATGCCTCATCAGGCACTGATCACGTGTTTATCATGCGGTGATCACGTGACTGAGGCGTGATCCTCCTGACTGTGCAGTCGAGTGATCACGTGGCTGAAACAGGCACTGATACTCGTGACTGAGCATGCACTGATCATGCGGGGCAGAGGCGTTCCGCTCTGGACAAGGTCGCGAGGAAGGAGGCTCGACACTCATAAATCGCGGGATGGAGCCTCAGTCCCACCGGATATTCTCAGGCATCTCCCCCAAGCCCAGAGTCTGCCTACTGTACTTTGTGCTCTCACCTCTGATTTCACTGGGGCTGTCCACACCACCATCTCGCTCTCTGTCAAAGAGTTAACTTACAGCTCAATTCTGTCAAGTTCCTTGTCATTCTTCCTTCTTCCAGCTGAGTCTCCATCTGGGCCTTGGAACCCTGCAGCTTACTAATTGTACAGGCTGCTAAGACCCACTCGAGAGGTGTCTAGGGTGAGCACCTTCCATCGAGAAACCTCAAACCTCGTCGTGGTGCAAACTTCTTGTCTTGGTTTGATTATTCTTCCGCGTAAACCCAAGCTACTCAGTCTCTTTCTCCACCGAATTTTCCTATGAAGCTCTCCTCTTGCTATTATTCTTGTGCTCTCTGTTCTTGCATATAAATTGTCCTTCAGACCATCTCTGCTTCTAATACCCTGGATCAGCTCAAGCTAATCCCGGCAAGTAACCTGAACAGGGACCTCAGGAAGCGTGCTCAAGGCTGAGCAGACGCGAACCGCATAATCAGCGAGCAGCCGGCATGGAGCTCAGCGGTGGCAGACCTTGCTCAGCTGGCAATGGTAAGCAGGTGACGGGCAGAGATCGCGCGGCTCGGCTGGCGGTGTCAAGCAGAAGAACAGGCAAAATCACGCAGCTCAGTTGGCGGTTGTCGCGCAGATGAGCGGCAGGAATCACGCCAGCTCAGCAGGCCTGATGCGGGACTCTGCGGCGCTGACGCGTGTGATCAAGTCAGATCCCGTGACTCAATGCACTGAACACGTGGCTATCATGCACTGATCACCTGACTGCATGCACTGAGCTTGGCTGATTAGGCACTGATGCATGCCTCATCATGCGCACAGTCACGTGTTTCTCAGGCGTGATCGTGACGGCAGATTGCTGATCGCCCGTAGGACTGTACGCACTGATCACGTGGCTATCATGCAGTCCGTGACTGCTGCGTGATATTACACTGATCCGGCACTGATGCCGTGTTTATCAGGCGGTGATCGGTGACTGACAGGAGCTGATCGCGAACTGTGCGCACTGACCTCGTGGCTGTCAGGAACCTTTGGCTGCGCATGCGTGATCGCGTGGCTGTGCGTTCGCACAATCGCGTGTTTATCATACATTATCACGTGACTGAGGCGCTAGTCACCTGGCTGTGCGGTCGGTGATCACGTGTCTGATCATGTACTGATATCGTGACTGAGCATGCACTGATGATGTGCCGGGGCAGGAGGCATTCCACTCTGGAAAAACGTCTCATGAGGAAGGAGGCTCGGCATGCGCCAAATGCCCGGGATGGGCCTCAGGAGTCACCCGGATATTCTTGACATCTCCCCCCCAAAACCAGAGTCTGCCTACTGTATTATGCATGCTCTCATCTCATATTTCACTGGGGACTATCCCCCACCACCATCGCTCTCTGTCAAAGTTAACACAGCTCAGTTCATAAAAGTTCCTTGTCATTCTGCTTCCTTTAACTGGCTCGGTCTCCATGAGCTGAGACCCACCAGCTTACTAATTGTGCACATAGATGCTAAGACCACTGAGAAGGTGTCTAGGGTGGGCACCTTCCGCTGACCGACAGAGTGCCTAAGCTCGTAAGTGGTGCAAACTTCTTGTCTTGAAGTTTGATTGGTCTCCCACAGCGTAAACCAAGCTACTCAGTCTCTTTTTCTGCGAATTTTCCTACTGAGCTATCCTCCTTACTATTATTCTGTATCTCATTAGCATATAAATAGTCGCCTACTCCATCTCTCCTTTGAATGCCCTGGATCGGCTGGGAGCGGTCGACCGTGGCAGGCAGGGACCTCCGGGAGGCAATATCGAGAGCTGAGCAAACCGCGAACCCGGAGCAGTCGGCAGGCAGTAAGCGCGAAGCTCAGCGGTGACGAATCATGCTGCTCAACTGGCAATAATAAGCAGGTGACCGGCAGAATCCGCGGCTCGGCTGGCAATTGTCAAGCAGATGACGGCAGAATCTCGCAGCTCGGCTGACGGTTGTCATGCAGATGAGCGGCGGGGAATCGCGCGGCTCAGCGGGCCTGATCGCGTGATAAGGCGCACAGTCACGTGGCTGTTCCGTTGCAGATCACGTGACTGGGCATGCACTGATGACGTAGCTGTCATGCACTGATCACGTGACTGTCATGCGCTGATGACGCGGCTGATCAGGCACAGTCACGCGGCTCGCCGTGCACTGATCGCGTGTTTCTCGAGCAATGATCAGTGACTGACGGTAGCTGATCGTAAGGACTGTGCGCGCTGATCCGTGGCTGATCGGAACGACCACCTGACTGCGTACGGTGATCGCGTGGCTGTGCGTTCACTGATCACGTGTTTATCATCTGATATCCACACGACTGGCGCTGATCACCTGACTGTACGATCGGTGATACGTGTCGATCGCCGCTGCTGATATAGTGACTGAGCATATGATGTGCGGGGTGGTGAGGCGTTCCACTCTGGATGAGGTCGTGACGAAGGAGGCTCGGCATACACAAATCTCTGAGGATCGGGCCTCTGGAGTCATTCCCGGATGTTCTCGGTATCTCCCCCAAAAAACAGGAAGTCTGCCTGCTGTATTGCTTGCCTCCTCACCTCTGATTTCACTGAGGCTGTCCCCACCACCATCTCGCCTCTCTCTGTCAAGAGTTAACTTAGAGCTCAGTTCATAAAGTTCCTTGTCATTCTTCTTCTTTGGCTCAGTCTCCATCTGGGGCGGAACCCGATGCTTACTAATTATATAGGCTACTGAACCACTCGAGAAAGGTGTCTAGGGTGAGCACCTTCCATATAAGGAAGGCGCCTGCATCTCGTGTGATACAACACTTGTCTTGAAGTTTGATTGGTCTCCAACGTAAACCAAGCTACTCCATCTCTTTCTCACGAATTTTCCTCTTCCATTCATCCTCCTTACTATTGCCAGTGACATCTCCTACAGTGCTATATCGATTATGCGCCTGAGACATCTCTGCTTCTGTGCCTGGATCGGCTGGGGCCCTGGTCCCGGCGGAGTAGCGCCGAACAGGAACCTCGGGAGGCAATATAAAGGCTGAGCAGACCACGAACCCTGCGCAGTTGGCAGGCAGCAAGAATGGGCTCGCGTGTGAATCATGCTCAGCAGCGTAATCAAGCAGGTGACCGGGGCAGGAGTCCGCGGCTCGGTTGGCGGTGTCATGCAGATGACGGAAGGAATCACGCAGCTCGTGGGCCTGATCGCAGGGACTCTGCGGCCGTGATCGTGGCTGATCAAGTCCAGATCGTGACTCAGAATGCCGAGTGCGGTGGCTATCATGCACTCATCACCTGACTGCCGTACGGCCCGGCGTGGCTGATCGAGCTGATCATGCGTCATCATGCTGATCGCGTGTTTCTCAGGCGGCCGATCCCACTCGGTGACTGACGGGCGCTGATCGTAGGACTATACGCACTGATCACGTGGCGTCGAACTGACCACCTGACTGCGCGTACAGTGATCCGTGGCTGAGTAGTTCACTGATCGCGTGTTTATCATATGGTGATCACGTGATGGAAGGCTGATCACCTGACTGTACAGTCGATCACGTGTCTGATCATGTACTGATATAAGTGACTGAGCATGCACTGATGATGTGCGGGAGCGAGAGGCCTTCCACTCCTGGACAAGGTCATGAGGAAGGAGGCTCGGCATCTGTAAATGCGGGATCGGGCCTCCAGGAGTCACCGGATGATGTGAGCATCTCCCCCAAAAACCAGGTCTGCCCTCACTGTATTACTTTGTGCTCTCACCCTCACAGTTTCACACTGGGGCTGTAAGCCACCACTGTCTCCTTCTCTCTGTCAAGGGTTGATTTACAGCTCCAAGTTTCCATCAAGTTCCTTGTCGACATTCCCCTTTAACTTTGGCTGAGTCTCCATCTGGGCGTGGAACCCACCCTTACTACTAGTATGCCTGGGCTAAGACCCACTCGAGAAGGTGTCGGGTGAGGCACCTTCCGCTATTCGCTGGCCTGCACTCGTAAGTGGTGCAAACTTCTTGTCTTGAAGTTTGATTGGTCTCCCGCGTGACCAAGCTACTCAGTCTCTTTTCTCCCACTGAATTTTCCTACTGAGCTATCCTCCACCCTTCTTCTTGGCATCTCTGATTAGCATATAAATGATCGCCTAGGCCGTCTCTCCTTGAATACCCTGGATCGGTTGGGGCTGGTCCCCAGTGGCGACCCGAACAGGGACCTCAGGAGCGTGCTCAGAAGCTGAGCGAACCACGAACTCCACGCCGCCAATCAGCAGGAAATAGGGCTCAGCAGTGACGAGTCATGCTGCTCAACTGGCAATAATCAAACGTGTGACCAGGCAGGAAAACCCCCGCTCGGGGGGCAATATTCAGGCAGATGACCGGCCCGAATCTCCCCAGCTCGGGTGGCAATTGTCTTGCAGATGAGCCCGGGAGGGGGCGCCCCGGGAGGCCCCAATGATGTGACTCTGCAGCCACTGATGAGGGTGATCGTCCAGATCCCTTTACCTTGCACCCGATGGGGTGGCTTATCGGGGACAGATCACCTGGGTCCTCGTGCACTGATCCCCGTGTTTCTCAGGCTGATCAGTGACGACGGGGCTGATCGAGGACTGTCCGCCTGATCCCCGTGGCGATCGGGGAAAAGATCACCTGTTTTTTGCGGGGATCCCCGTGGCTGGTGGGTAAATGATCAAATGTTTTTTATCCTCCCGTGATCACCTGACTTGGAGGAGGCCTTCAGTCCCTGGAACAACTAGTCGGGATGAGGATTCCCCCCACCTCCCTACCAAACCCCTCCACCGGTTTCTGGGGTCTCCCCCAAAAAAACCCGGGGTCTGCCTCGTTTGCTTTGTTTCACCTCATAACGGGCTGTCCTCCCACCATCTCCCTCTCTGTCAAAAAAGGTTAAAATTCCTCAGTTCATAAAGTTCCTTGTCATTTTTCCCCTTTTTCCCGGGTCAGTCTCCATCTGGGGCGAGGGAAACCCCCCATGTTTCTAATTTCCTTTGGGGGTTTCTAAAAAACCCCTTTTGAGAAAGGGATCAGGCCAGGGGACCTTTGGGTATTCAAAAAGGGCACCTTGGCCTCGTAAGTGATACAAACTTCTTGTCGAAGTTTGATTGGGCTCCCCCTAAACCGGGTTCTCAGTTTTTTTTCTCCCCCGAATTTTCCTACTGGCTATCCTCCTTTATTATTCTTGACATCTCTGGTTAGCATATAAATGTGCCCCAGTCCATCTCTCCCTTTTAATACCCCGGATCAGCTGGGGCTGGTCCCCGGGGAATGGCCCAAAAAAGGGACCTCGGGGCAATACTCAAAAAGCTGAGCAAACCCCCCGCCGCGCAATCCCCGCGGGGAATAAGCATGAAACTCAGCGGTGGCGAATCATGCTGCTCAACTGGCAATAATCAAGCAGGTGACCAGACGGAATCACGCGAAGCTCAGCTGGCAATTGTCAAGCAGAGGAACCGACAGAAATCACGGCTCGGTTGGCGGTTGTCATGCAGATGAGCGGCGGGAATCCGCGCGGCTCAGCAGGCCTGATCGCGAGGACTCTGCGGCCGCTGATCGCGTGGCTGATCAAGTCAGATCCGTGGCTCAGCATGCGCTGAACACGTGGCTGTATCATGCACTGATCACCTGACTGCACATGCTGAGACTTGGCTGATCGGGCACTGATCACATACCTCATCATGCACTGATCGTGTTTCTCGAAGCAGCCAGTCAGTGACTGACAGTGCTGATCATGGGACTGTGCACGCACTGATCAGCGTGGCTATCATGCACTGATCCGTGACTGCGCATGCACTGACCTGCTGATCCGGCACTGATCGCGTGTTCATCAGGCATTGATCAGTGACTGACAGGAGCTGATCATGGGACTGTACGCACTGACCTCGTGGCTAATCGGGAACAGACCACCTGACTGCGCATGCAGTGATCACGTAATAGTCGTTCACTGATCACGTGTTTATCATACGGTATCACATGACTGAGGCTGATCACACAGTTGTGCAGTCCCAGTGATCACGTGTCTGATCATGTACTGATATCGTGACTGAGCATACTGATGATGTGCGGGAGCAGGGCATTCCACTCCTGGACAAGGTCATGAGGAAGGAGGAGAGGCTCCGCTGTCTGCAAATCTTGGGATCCCGAGCCTCAGGAGTCCACCCGGATATTCTTGAGCATCTCCCCAAAAAAACCAGAGTCTTGCCTGTATTGCTTTGTGCTCTCACCTCCTGATTTCGGGGCTGTCCCCACACCATCTCGCTCTCTCTGTAAAGGAGTTAACACAGCTCCAGTTCATAAAGTTCCTTGTCATTCTTCCTTTAACTCAGCTGAGTCTCTCCATCTGGGTGTGAGACCCTACGCTTACTAGTATGCACCAGGCTGCTGAGGCCACTCGAGAAGGTGTCTAGGGTGAGGCACCTTCCAGCTATTCGACAGAATTGCCTGCGGCCTCGTAAGTGGTGACTTCTTGTCTTGAAGTTTGATTGGTCTCGATGTAAACAAGCTACTCAGTCTCTTTTCTCCACAGATTTTCCTGCTGAGCTGTCCTCATACTATTATTCTTGACATCTCTGATTAGCATAAATAATGCTCTCCATCTCTCCTTTGAATACCCTGGATCAGCTGAGATGGTCCCGGCAAAGTGGCACCCAAACAGGGACCTCAGGAGGCAATGCAAAGCTGAGCAGACCACAGTGCGCGGTGAGCAATAAGCATGGAGCTCAGCGGTAGCGAATCATGCCTCAGCTGCCAATAATCAAGCAGGTGACCAGCGGCAGGAATCGCGCAGCTCGGTTGGCAATTGTCATGCAGATGAGCCGGAAGGAATCACGCGGCTCAGCAGGCCTGATACACCGGGACTCTGCGGCCGCTGATCCGTGGCTGATCAGAATTGAATCCGCATTGACTCGACGTGTCTTTGTTTACGTGGCTATCGCTGCACTCATCACCTGGCTGCAAATGCATTGAAGGCGTGGCTGATCAGGCACTGATCATGCATCATCGTGCACTGATCCGTGTTTATCAGGCGGTGATCGGTAACTGACAAGCATGATCATGGGACTGTGCGCACTGACCTGCATTATTTAATCGAAACGAACCACCTGACTGCGCGTACAGTGATCCACGTGGCACAGTGGATTCACTGATCACGTGTTTATCATACATTGATCACGTGACTGAGGCGCTGATCACCTGATTGTGCAGTCAGTGATCACGTGTCTGATCATGTACTGATATCGTGACTGAGCATGCACTGATGATGTCCTGGGGCGGTATTCCCTCTGGTTAAGCGTCCTCGCGAGAAGGAGGCTCGGCACATGCGCAAATGCGAGATCGAGCCTCAGGAGTCACCGGATATTCTCCGAGCATCTCCCCAAAAAAGCCACAGTCTGCCCTGCTGTGTTCTGTGCTCTCACCTCTGATTTCACTCAGGGTCCCCACCACCATCTCGCTCTCTCTCTGTCAAAGTTTAACACGCTCAATTCATTAAAGTTCATGTAAATTCTTCCTTTACCTTCCAGCTGAGTCTCCATCTGGAAAGCGCGGAACCCACAGAAGCTTGCTAGTATGCCTGGGCTGCAAGACCACTGAAGGTATCTAGGTAAGGCACCTTCGCTGTGAGAGCGCCTGCAGTCTCGTAAGTAATTACAAACTTCTTGTCTTGAAGTTTGATTGGTCTCCAGCGTAAACCAAAGC
>NW_027218651.1:0-16083 GCF_027580195.1 Bos mutus
TCACTAATCTCATGGCTGATCATGAACTGATCACGTGACAGCATGCAGTGATTACGTTTCTAAATGTCGCTGATCATGTGACGGATCATGCGCTGATCACGAGGCTATCATGCACTAATGATGTGCCTCAGGAGGCAATAATCAAAGAGCTGAGCAGGCACGAATCACGCAAATCAGCAGGCAATAATCATGGAATTCACCTGTGATGAATCATGCTGCTCAGCTGGCAATAATGAAGCAGCTGAGCAGGCAGGTATCACACGGCTCAGCTGATAATTGTCATGCAGATGAGCAGGCAGGAATCATGCAGCTCAGGGGGCAATTATCAAGCAGATGAGCAGGCAGGTATCACTCAGCTCAGCTGGCAATTATCAAGCAGATGAGCAGGCAGGAATCACGAAACTCAGCTGGCAATTATCAAGCAAGTGAGCAGGTAGGAATCAAGCAGCTCAGCTGCCAGTTATCAAGCACATGAGCAGGCAGGAATCACTCAGCTCAGCTGGCAATTATCAACAAGATGAGCAGGTATGAATCACGCAGCTCAGCTGGCAATTATCAAGCAGATGAGCAGTCAGGAATCACTCAGCTCAGCTGGAAATAATCAAGCAGATGAGCAGGCAGGAATCACGCAGCTCAGTAGGCCCTGATCACGTGACTGAGCACGCACTCATCACGTGACTGATCATGCACTGATCACATGGCTATTATTCACTGATCACTTGACTGTGCATGCACTGAACAAGTGGATTATCATACACTGATCACGTAACTGATCATGCAAGATCACATGGCTATCATTCACTGATCACGTGGGTGATCATGCACTGTTCACGTAGCTATTATGCACTGATCACGTGACTGCCCATGCAGTCATCACGTGGATATCATACACTGGTCAAGTGACAGATCATGAAGTGATCTCATGACTGATCATGCACTGATCACGTGGCTATCATGCACTGATCACGTGGCTGATAATACACTGATCAGGTGGCTATCATGCACTTATCACGTGGCTATCATGCACTGATCACGTGACTGCACATGCACTGACCACATAACTGATCATGCACTTATCACGTGACTATCATGCACTTAGCACGTGACTCTGCATGCACTGATCACGTAACTGATCATGCACTGATCACGTGGCTATCATGCACTGATAACGTGACTACCCATGCACAGATCACGTGGAATATCATACACTGATCACGTGATTGATCATGCAATGATCAGATGAATGATCATGCACTGATTACGTGGCGATCATGCAATGATCATGTGGCTGATCATACAATAATCACTTGACTGTTCATGCACTCATCACGTGGCTATCATGCACGGATCATGTGACTGCACATGCACTGATCACGTGACTGATCATGCACTGATCACGTGACTGATCATGCACTGATCACATGGCGCTCATGCACTGATCAGGTGGCTATCATGCACTGATCAGGTGGCTATCATGCACTGATCACGTGACTGATCATGCACTGATCACGTGACTGATCACGAACTGATCCCGTGAATGATCATGCACTGATCACGGGCTATCATGCACTGATCTGCTGGCTACCATTCACTGATCACGTGGCTGATCCAGTAGTGATCACGTGACTGATCATGCACTGCTCACGTAACTGATCATTTACACATCACGTGGCTATCATGCACTGCTCACCTGGCTGATCATGCAAAGATCACGTAGTTACCATGTACTGGTCACGTGACTGACCATGATCTTATCACGTAAATGATCATGCACTGATCAGGTGACTGATCATGCACTGATCATGTGACTGATCATGCACTGATTACGTGACTGATCATGCACTGATCACCTGGGTATCATGCACTGATCATGTGGATATCATGCACTGCTCACGTGGCTGAACATGCAATGATCACGTAGCTACCATGTACTGGTCACGTGACTGATCATGCAATGAATACGTAATTGATCATGCACTGATCAGGTGAATGATCATGCACTGATCAAGTGGCTGATCATGCACTGATACCGTGACTGAGCATGGACTGATCACATGACTATCATGTAGTGATCACGTGACTTAATGGCGCTGATCATATGACTGATCATGCGCTGATCATGTTTGCTATCATACACTGATCATGTTCCTCTGGAGGCAATAAACAAAGAGCTGAGTAGGCACGAATCAAACAGTCAGCAGGCAATAATCATGGAACTTAGCTGTGAGGAATCATGCTGCTCAGCTGGCAATAATCAAGCAGCTGAGGAGGCAGGAATTACACAGCACAGCTGGCAATTGTCAAGCAGATGACAGGCAGGAATCATGCAGCTCAGCTGGCAATTGTGAAGCAGGTGAGCAGAGAGGAATAACGCAGCTCAGCAGGCCCTGATCACGTGACTGAGCATGCACTGTTCACGTGGCTGATCATACACTGATCATGTGACTGATCATGCACTGATCACCTGGGTATCATGCACTAATCATGTGACTGCACATGCACTGATCCTGTGGATGATCACTCACTGATCACGTGGCTGATAAGGCACTGATCACGTGACTAAGCATGCAATGATCATGTGACTGATCATGCACTGATCACGTGGATATCAATCATTGACACGTGACTACGCATGCACTGATCACGTGGCTGATCACGCACTGATCAGGTGTTTATCATGCAGTGATTACGTGACTGAAAGGCGCTGATTACGTGAATGTGCTCACACTGATCACGTGGCTGATCATGCACTGATACCGTGACTGAGCATGGACTGATCACATGACTATCATGTAGTGATCCCGTGACTTAATGGCGCTGATCATGTGACTGATCATGCGCTGATCATGTTTGCTATCATACACTGATCATGTGCCTCTGTAGGCAATAAACAAAGAGCTGAGTAGGCACGAATCAAACAGTCAGCAGGCAATAATCATGGAACTCAGCTGTGAGGAATCATGCTGCTCAGCTGGCAATAATCAAGCAGCTGAGGAGGCAGGAATTACACAGCACAGCTGGCAATTGTCAAGCAGATGACAGGCAGGAATCATGCAGCTCAGCTGGCAATTGTCAAGCAGGTGAGCAGAGAGGAATAACGAAGCTCAGCAGGCCCTGATCACGGGACTGAGCACGCACTGTTCACGTGGCTGATCATACACTGATCATGTGACTGATCATGCACTGATCACCTGGGTATCATGCACTAATCATGTGGATGATCATTCACTGATCACGTGGCTGATCATGCACTGATAACGTGACTAATCATGCAGTGATCATGTGACTGATCATGCACTGATCATGTGACTGATCATGCACTGATCACGTAGCTATCTTGCATTGATCACTTGGCTGATCATACACTGTTCACGTGTCTGATCATGCACTGATCACGTGACTGATCAGGCACTGATCACGTGACTAATCAGGCACTGATCACGTGGCTATCATGCACTGATCACGTGGCTATCTTGCACTGCTCACGTGGCTGATCATGCAATGATCACGTAGCTACCATGTACTGGTCACGTGACTGATCATGCACTGAGAACGAAATTGATCATGCACTGATCACGTGGATCATCATGCAATGATCACGTGACTGTTCATGCACTGATCTCGTGACTGATCATGCACTGATCACGTGGCTATCATACACTAATCACGTGGCTGATCATACACTGATCACGTGCCTGGTCATGCACAGATCACGTGACTACTCATGAACTGATCACATGGCTATAATGCACTGATCACGTGGATATCATGCACTGATCACGTGGCTGATCACACACGTATCACATGACTGGTCATGCACTGATCACGTGGCCGATCATACACTGCTAACGTAGCTGATCATGCACTGATCACGTGTCTATCATGCACTGCTCACGTGGCTGATCCTGCAATGATCACGTAGCTACCATGTACTGGTCACGTGACTGATCAGGCACTGATCACGTAATTGATCATGCACTGATCACGTGGCTGATCATACACTGATCACGGGACTGATCATGCAGTGATCACGTGACTCATCATGCACTGATCACGTGGCTATCATGCACCGATCACGTGGCTGATCATACACTGATCACGTGCCTGGTCATGCACATATCACGTGACTAATCGCGAACTGATCACGTGGCTATCATGCACTGATCACGTGGCTATCATGCACTGCTTACGTGGCTGATCATGCAATGATCACATAGCTACCATGTACTGGTCACGTGACTGATCATGCACTGATCACGAAATTGATCATGCACTGATCACGTGGCTGATCACACGTATCACGTGACTGATCATGCACTGATCACGTGGCTATCATGCATTTATCACGTGGCTATCATGCACTGATCACGTGGCTGATCATGCAATGGTCACGCACTACCATGTACTGGTCACATGACTGATCATGCACTGATCACGTATTTGATCATGCACTGATCACCTGGCTTATCATGCATTGATCATGTGACTGATAATGCACTGATCACCTGATTGATTATGCAATGATCACGTGACTGATCTTGCACTGATCAAGTGGCTATCATGCACTGATCAGGTAGCTATCATGCACTGATCAGGTGCCTATCATTCACTGATCACCTGACTGAACATGCACTGATCACGTGACTGATCATGCACTGATCACGTGGCTATCACGCACTGATCAGGTGGCTATCATGCACTGGACAGGTGGATATCATTCATTGATCACGTGTCTGATCATGCACTGATCAGGTGACTATCATGCACTGTTCAGGTGGCTATCATTCTTTGATCACGTGGCTGATGATGCACTGATCACGTGGCTGATCATGCACTAATCACGTGACTGCCCATGCACTGATCACGTAACTCAGCATGCACTGATCCCGTGGCTATCATGCACTGATCACGTGACTGCCCATGCACTGATCACGTGACTGATCATGCACTG
The DNA here is from genome assembly GCF_027580195.1 of Bos mutus. Lineage (NCBI taxonomy): Eukaryota > Metazoa > Chordata > Mammalia > Artiodactyla > Bovidae > Bos > Bos mutus. Next base: position 4,952 of record NW_027218651.1, read on the forward strand.
ATTGCGTTGCTACATGCACTGATCATGTGACTGATCATACACTATTCACATGGCTGATCATGAACAGATCACGTGACTGAGCATGCAGTGTTCACGTGTCTGAATGGTGCTGATCATGTGACTGATCGCGCAAGGATCACTTAGCTACCATGTACAGGTCACGTGAGTGATCATGCACTGATCACGTAATTGATCCTGCACTGATCAGGTGACTGATCATGCACTGTTCACGTGACTGATCATGCACTGATCACGTGACTGATCAAGCACTGATCACGTGGCTATCATGCACTCCTCACGTGGCTGATCATGCACTGATCACGAAGCTACCATGTACTGGTCACGAGACTGATCATGCACTGATCACGTAATTGATCCTGCACTGATCACATGGCTGATCATGCACTGATGAGGTGGCTGATCGTACACTGATCACGGAATTGATCATGCACTGATCACATGACTGATCATGCACTGATAACTTGGCTGGTCATACACTGATCACGTGCCTGGTCATTCACAGATCACGAGACTAATCATGAAATGATCACGTGACTATCCTGCACTGATCACGTGGATATCATGCACTGATAACGTGGCTGATCACACACGTATAACGTGACTGATCATGCACTGATCACGTGGCTATCATGCACTGATTACGTGGCTATCATGCACTGATCACGTGTCTGATCATGCACTGATCACATAATTGATCATGCACTGATCATGTGACTGGTCATGAACTGATCACGTGACTGATCATGCACTGATCACGTGACTGATCATGTACTGATCACCTGGCTATCAGGCACTGCTCACGTGGCTGAGCATGCAATGTTCACATAGCTACCATGTACTGGTCACGTAAATGATCATACACTAATCACGTGGCTGATCATACACTGATCACGGGACTGATCATGCACTGATCACGTGACTGATCATGCACTGATCACGTGGCTATCATGCACTGATCACTTGGCTGGTCATACACTGATCACGTGCCTGGTCATGCACAGATCACGTGACTGATCATGCACTGATCACGCGGCTATCATGCACTGATTACGTGGCTATCATGCACTGATCACGTGTCTGATCATGCACTGATCACATAATTGATCATGCACTGATCATGTGACTGGTCATGCACTGATCACGTGACTGATCATGCACCCATCAGGTGACTGATCATGCACTGATCACGTGGCTATAATGCACTGATCACTTGGATGGTCATACACTGATCACGTGCCTGGTCATGCACAGATCACGTGACTAATCATGAACAGATAACGTGGCTATCATGCACTGATCACTTGGCTGGTCATACACTGATCACGTGCCTGGTCATGCACAGATCACGTGACTAATCATGAACTGATCACGTGGCTATCATGCTCTGATCACGTGGTATCATGCACTGATCACGTGGCTGATCACACATGTATCCCGTGACTGATCATGCACTGATCACGTGGCTATCATGCACTGATTAAGTGGCTATTATGCACTGATCCCGTGGTTGATCATGCACTGATCACATAATTGATCATGCACTGATCACGTGACTGATCATGCACTGATCACGTGACTGATCATGCACCCATCAGGTGACTGATCATGCACTGATCACGTGGCTATCATGCACTGTTCACTTGGATGATCATACACTATTCACCTGCCTGGACATGCACAGATCACATGACTAATCTTGAACTGATTACGTAGCTATCATGCACTGATCACCTGGCTGATAATGCACTGATCACGTGGCTATCATGCACTGATCACGTGGCTGATCATGCACTGTTCGAGTGGCTGATCACACACCTGTCACTTGACTGATCATGCACTGATCACGTGGCTCTCATGCACTGATCACGTGGCTGATCATACACTGCTCACGTAACTGATCATGCACACATCACGTGGCTATCATGCACTGCTGATGTGGCTGATCATGCAATGATCCCGTAGCTACCATGTACTGGTCACGTGTCTGACCATGCACTGATCACGTAAATGATCATGCACTGATAACGTGACTGATCATGCACTGATCACGTGACTGATCATGCACTGATCACGTGGCTATCATGCACTGCTCACGTGGCTGATCATGCAATGATCACGTAGCTACCATGTATTTGTCACGTGACTGATCATGCACTGATCATGGACATGATCATGCCCTGATCACCTGGCTATCAGGCACTGCTCACGTGGCTCATCATGCAATGATCACATAGCTACCATGTACTGGACACGTGAATGATCTGGCACTGATCACGTAATCGATCATGCACTGATCACGTGGCTGATCATACACTGATCACGGGACTGATCATGCAGTGATCACGTGACTCATCATGCACTGATCACGTGGCTATCATGCACCGATCACGTGGCTGATCATACACTGATCACGTGCCTGGTCATGCACATATCACGTGACTAATCGCGAACTGATCACGTGGCTATCATGCACTGATCACGTGGCTATCATGCACTGCTTACGTGGCTGATCATGCAATGATCACATAGCTACCATGTACTGGTCACGTGACTGATCATGCACTGATCACGAAATTGATCATGCACTGATCACGTGGCTGATCACACACGATCACGTGACTGATCATGCACTGATCACGTGGCTATCATGCATTTATCACGTGGCTATCATGCACTGATCACGTGGCTGATCATGCAATGGTCACGCACTACCATGTACTGGTCACATGACTGATCATGCACTGATCACGTATTTGATCATGCACTGATCACCTGGCTTATCATGCATTGATCATGTGACTGATAATGCACTGATCACCTGATTGATTATGCAATGATCACGTGACTGATCTTGCACTGATCAAGTGGCTATCATGCACTGATCAGGTAGCTATCATGCACTGATCAGGTGCCTATCATTCACTGATCACCTGACTGAACATGCACTGATCACGTGACTGATCATGCACTGATCACGTGGCTATCACGCACTGATCAGGTGGCTATCATGCACTGGACAGGTGGATATCATTCATTGATCACGTGTCTGATCATGCACTGATCAGGTGACTATCATGCACTGTTCAGGTGGCTATCATTCTTTGATCACGTGGCTGATGATGCACTGATCACGTGGCTGATCATGCACTAATCACGTGACTGCCCATGCACTGATCACGTAACCCAGCATGCACTGATCCCGTGGCTATCATGCACTGATCACGTGACTGCCCATGCACTGATCACGTGACTGATCATGCACTGATTGCGCGTTGCTACATGCACTGATCATGTGACTGATCATACACTATTCACATGGCTGATCATGAACAGATCACGTGACTGAGCATGCAGTGTTCACGTGTCTGAATGGTGCTGATCATGTGACTGATCATGCAAGGATCACTTAGCTACCATGTACAGGTCACGAGTGATCATGCACTGATCACGTAATTGATCCTGCACTGATCAGGTGACTGATCATGCACTGTTCACGTGACTGATCATGCACTGATCACGTGACTGATCAAGCACTGATCACGTGGCTATCATGCACTCCTCACGTGGCTGATCATGCACTGATCACGGCTACCATGTACTGGTCACGAGACTGATCATGCACTGATCACGAATTGATCCTGCACTGATCACATGGCTGATCATGCACTGATGAGGTGGCTGATCGTACACTGATCACAGAATTGATCATGCACTGATCACATGACTGATCATGCACTGATAACTTGGCTGGTCATACACTGATCACGTGCCTGGTCATTCACAGATCACGAGACTAATCATGAAATGATCACGTGACTATCCTGCACTGATCACGTGGATATCATGCACTGATAACGTGGCTGATCACACACGTATAACGTGACTGATCATGCACTGATCACGTGGCTATCATGCACTGATTACGTGGCTATCATGCACTGATCACGTGTCTGATCATGCACTGATCACATAATTGATCATGCACTGATCACGTGGCTATCATGCACTGATTACGTGACTGATCATGCACTGATCACGTGACTGATCATGTACTGATCACCTGGCTATCAGGCACTGCTCACGTGGCTGAGCATGCAATGTTCACATAGCTACCATGTACTGGTCACGTAAATGATCATACACTAATCACGTGGCTGATCATACACTGATCACGGGACTGATCATGCACTGATCACGTGACTGATCATGCACTGATCACGCGGCTATCATGCACTGATTACGTGGCTATCATGCACTGATCACGTGTCTGATCATGCACTGATCACATAATTGATCATGCACTGATCATGTGACTGGTCATGCACTGATCACGTGACTGATCATGCACCCATCAGGTGACTGATCATGCACTGATCACGTGGCTATAATGCACTGATCACTTGGATGGTCATACACTGATCACGTGCCTGGTCATGCACAGATCACGTGACTAATCATGAACAGATAACGTGGCTATCATGCACTGATCACTTGGCTGGTCATACACTGATCACGTGCCTGGTCATGCACAGATCACGTGACTAATCATGAACTGATCACGTGGCTATCATGCTCTGATCACGTGGTATCATGCACTGATCACGTGGCTGATCACACATGTATCCCGTGACTGATCATGCACTGATCACGTGGCTATCATGCACTGATTACCTGGCTATTATGCACTGATCCCGTGGTTGATCATGCACTGATCACATAATTGATCATGCACTGATCACGTGACTGATCATGCACTGATCACGTGACTGATCATGCACCCATCAGGTGACTGATCATGCACTGATCACGTGGCTATCATGCACTGTTCACTTGGATGATCATACACTATTCACCTGCCTGGACATGCACAGATCACATGACTAATCTTGAACTGATTACGTAGCTATCATGCACTGATCACCTGGCTGATAATGCACTGATCACGTGGCTATCATGCACTGATCACGTGACTGATCATGCACTGATCACGTGGCTGATCATTCACTAATCTCATGGCTGATCATGAACTGATCACGTGACTCTCATGCACTGATCACGTGGCTGATCATACACTGATCACGTAACGGATCATGCACTGATCATCACGTGGCTATCATGCACTGCTGATGTGGCTGATCAGGCAATAATCCCGAGCTGACCATGTACGAATCACGCGTGTCTGACAATGCACTAATCACGTAAATGATCATGTGATGATCACGGGACTGATCTGGCACTGATCACGCAGCTGATCATGGCTGATCACGTGGCGGCTCAGCACTGCTCACGTGGCTGATCATGCAGATGAGCAGGCAGGAATCATGCACTGCTCACGTGACTGATCATGCAGTGATCACATAATTGATGATGGTGATCACGTGGCTGAGCTGGCACTTATCACGCAGATGAGCAGGCACTGATCACGTGACTGATCTGGCAATGATCACGTGGCTATCTTGCACTGGTAAGTGGCTGATCAACACTGCTCAGCGTGCCAGTGATCATGCACTGGTCACGCAGGCAGGAATCATGTACAGCTCACGTGGCTGATCATCAACAAGATGAGCAGGTTCCATGTATGGTCACGTGAGTGATCAGCTGGCACTATTCAGATGAATTGATCATGGAATCACTCAGCTCAGCTGATCATAATCAAGCGTGATGATCAGGCACTGATCACGCAGCTCATCATGCACTGATCACGTGACTGATCACGCAATGATCACGTGACTGATCATGTACTGATCACGTGGCTGATTATTCACTGATCACTTGACTGATCATGCACTGATCACGTGGATCATCATACACTGATCACGTAACTGTTCATGCAAGATCACGTGGCTGATCATTCACTGATCACGTGGCTGATCATGCACTGATCACGTGGCTGATCATGCACTGATCACGTGACTGGTCATGCAGTCAGATCACGTGGATATCATACACTGATCGTGGCTGATCAGATCTGATCACGTGATCATGCACGTGATCACATGACTGATCATGCACTGATCACGTGGCTATCATGCACTGATCACGTGGCTGATCATACACTGATCACGTGGCTATCATGCACTTATCACGTGGCTATCATGCACTGATCACGTGACTGCACATGCACTGACCACATAACTGATCATGCACTTATCATCACGTGACTGATCATGCACTGATCACGTGACTGATCATGCACTGATCACGTGACTGATCATGCACTGATCACGTGGCTATCATGCACTGATCACGTGACTGATCATGCACAGATCACGTGGAATATCATACACTGATCACGTGATTGATCATGCAATGATCAGATGAATGATCATGCACACTGATCACGTGGCTATCATGCACTGATCACGTGGCTGATCATACACTAATCACGTGGCTGTTCATGCACTGATCACGTGGCTGATCATGCACGGATCACGTGACTGATCATGCACTGATCACGTGGCTGATCATGCACTGATCACGTGACTGATCATGCACACTGATCACATGGCTGATCATGCACTGATCACGTGGCTATCATGCACTGATCACGTGGCTATCATGCACTGATCACGTGACTGATCATGCACTGATCACGTGACTGATCACGCACTGATCACGTGAATGATCATGCACTGATCACGGGCTATCATGCACTGATCACGTGGCTATCATTCACTGATCACGTGGCTGATCAGCAGTGATCACGTGACTGATCATGCACTGCTCACGTGACTGATCATGCACTGATCACGTGGCTATCATGCACTGCTCACCTGGCTGATCATGCAAGATCACGTGGCTTATCATGCACTGATCACGTGACTGACCATGCACTTATCACGTAAATGATCATGCACTGATCAGGTGACTGATCATGCACTGATCACGTGACTGATCATGCACTGATTACGTGACTGATCATGCACTGATCACCTGGGTATCATGCACTGATCACGTGGATATCATGCACTGCTCACGTGGCTGATCATGCAATGATCACGTGGCTATCATGTACTGGTCACGTGACTGATCATGCAATGAATACGTAATTGATCATGCACTGATCAGGTGAATGATCATGCACTGATCACGTGGCTGATCATGCACTGATCACCGTGACTGAGCATGCACTGATCACATGACTGATCATGCAGTGATCACGTGACTGATCATGCACTGATCAGGTGACTGATCATGCACTGATCAGTTTGCTATCATACACTGATCATGTTCTGAACATGCACTGATCACGTGACTAAACAAGAGCTGATCAGGCGTGGCTATCAAACAGATCAGCAGGCAATAATCATGGAACTTAGCTGATCAGGACAGGTGATATCAGCTTCGTAATCGTGCAGCTGAGGAGGCAGGATCATTACACAGCACAGCTGGCACTGTCACAGTGGCTGACAGGCTTTGAATCATGCAGCTGATGCACTGATCACGTGCTGATCAGCAGGTGAGCGTGACTATCATGCACTGATCAACGCAGCTCAGCATGGCACTGATCACGTGACTGAGCATGCACTGATCACGTGGCTGATCATGCACTGATCACGTGACTGATCATGCACTGATCACCTGGGTATCATGCACTGATCGCGTGACTGATCATGCACTGATCCTGTGGATGATCATGATCACACTGATCACGTGGCTGATCATGCACTGATCACGTGACTAAGCATGCAATGATCACGTGACTGATCATGCACTGATCACGTGGATGATCAATCATTGATCACGTGACTATCATGCACTGATCACGTGGCTGATCACGCACTGATCACGTGTTTATCATGCAGTGATCACGTGACTGAAATGCACTGATCACGTGAATGTGCTCACACTGATCACGTGGCTGATCATGCACTGATCACGTGACTGATCATGCACTGATCACATGACTATCATGTAGTGATCCCGTGACTGATCATGGCGCTGATCACGTGACTGATCATGCGCTGATCATGTTTGCTCATCATGATCATGCACTGATCACGTGCCTGATCAGGCAATAAACAAAGAGCTGAGTCTTGCACTGATAATCAAACAGTCAGCAGGCAATAACTGATGGAACTCACGTGGCTGATCATCATGCTGCTCAGCTGGCTGATAATCAATGCAGCTGAGGAGGCATGTACACAGCACGTGCTCATGCACTGTTGCAGATGATCAGGCTGATCAGGTGACTGATCAGCTGGCAATTGTCACGTGAGGTGATCATGCACTGAGACGAATATCATGCACTGCTCAGCGTGGCTGATCTGCACTGATCACGGAGCTGATCATGTACTGTTCACGTGGCTGATCATGCACTGATCATGTGACTGATCATGCACTGATCACCTGGGTATCATGCACTAATCACGTGGATGATCATGCACTGATCACGTGGCTGATCATGCACTGATAACGTGACTAATCATGCAGTGATCGTGTGACTGATCATGCACTGATCACGTGACTGATCATGCACTGATCACGTGGCTAATCTTGCATTGATCACGTGGCTGATCATGCACTGATCACGTGGATGATCATGCACTGATCACGTGCCTGATCAGGCACAGATCACGTGACTAATCGCGCACTGATGACGTGGCTATCATGCACTGATCACGTGAATATCTTGCACTGCTCACGTGGCTGATCATGCAATGATCACGTAGCTACCATGTACTGGTCACGTGACTGATCATGCACTGAGAACGAAATTGATCATGCACTGATCACGTGTCTCATCATGCAATGATCACGTGACTGTTCATGCACTGATGACGTGACTGATCATGCACTGATCACGTGGCTATCATACACTAATCACGTGGCTGATCATACACTGATCACGTGCCTGGTCATGCACAGATCACGTGACTACTCATGAACTGATCACGTGGCTATAATGCACTGATCACGTGGATATCATGCACTGATCACGTGGCTGATCACACCGATCATCACACGACTGGTCATGCACTGATCACGTGGCCGATCATACACTAACGTAGCTGATCATGCACTGATCACGTGTCTATCATGCACTGCTCACGTGGCTGATCCTGCAATGATCACGAGCTACCATGTACTGGTCACGTGACTGATCAGGCACTGATCACGTAATTGATCATGCACTGATCACGTGGCTGATCATACACTGATCACGGGACTGATCATGCAGTGATCACGTGACTCATCATGCACTGATCACGTGGCTATCATGCACCGATCACGTGGCTGATCATACACTGATCACGTGCCTGGTCATGCACATATCACGTGACTAATCATGAACTGATCACGTGGCTATCATGCACTGATCACGTGGCTATCATGCACTGCTTACGTGGCTGATCATGCAATGATCACATAGCTACCATGTACTGGTCACGTGACTGATCATGCACTGATCACGAAATTGATCATGCACTGATCACGTGGCTGATCACACACGTATCACGTGACTGATCATGCACTGATCACGTGGCTATCATGCATTTATCACGTGGCTATCATGCACTGATCACGTGGCTGATCATGCAATGGTCACGCACTACCATGTACTGGTCACATGACTGATCATGCACTGATCACGTATTTGATCATGCACTGATCACCTGGCTTATCATGCATTGATCATGTGACTGATAATGCACTGATCACCTGATTGATTATGCAATGATCACGTGACTGATCTTGCACTGATCAAGTGGCTATCATGCACTGATCAGGTAGCTATCATGCACTGATCAGGTGCCTATCATTCACTGATCACCTGACTGAACATGCACTGATCGCGTGACTGATCATGCACTGATCACGTGGCTATCACGCACTGATCAGGTGGCTATCATGCACTGGACAGGTGGATATCATTCATTGATCACGTGTCTGATCATGCACTGATCAGGTGACTATCATGCACTGTTCAGGTGGCTATCATTCTTTGATCACGTGGCTGATGATGCACTGATCACGTGGCTGATCATGCACTAATCACGTGACTGCCCATGCACTGATCACGTAACTCAGCATGCACTGATCCCGTGGCTATCATGCACTGATCACGTGACTGCCCATGCACTGATCACGTGACTGATCATGCACTGATTGCGTTGCTACATGCACTGATCATGTGACTGATCATACACTATTCACATGGCTGATCATGAACAGATCACGTGACTGAGCATGCAGTGTTCACGTGTCTGAATGGTGCTGATCATGTGACTGATCATGCAAGGATCACTTAGCTACCATGTACAGGTCACGTGAGTGATCATGCACTGATCACGTAATTGATCCTGCACTGATCAGGTGACTGATCATGCACTGTTCACGTGACTGATCAAGCACTGATCACGTGACTGATCAAGCACTGATCACGTGGCTATCATGCACTCCTCACGTGGCTGATCATGCACTGATCACGAATCTACCATGTACTGGTCACGAGACTGATCATGCACTGATCACGTAATTGATCCTGCACTGATCACGTGGCTGATCATGCACTGATGAGGTGGCTGATCGTACACTGATCACGGAATTGATCATGCACTGATCACATGACTGATCATGCACTGATAACTTGGCTGGTCATACACTGATCACGTGCCTGGTCATTCACAGATCACGAGACTAATCATGAAATGATCACGTGACTATCCTGCACTGATCACGTGGATATCATGCACTGATAACGTGGCTGATCACACACGTATAACGTGACTGATCATGCACTGATCACGTGGCTATCATGCACTGATTACGTGGCTATCATGCACTGATCACGAGTCTGATCATGCACTGATCACATAATTGATCATGCACTGATCATGTGACTGGTCATGAACTGATCACGTGACTGATCATGCACTGATCACGTGACTGATCATGTACTGATCACCTGGCTATCAGGCACTGCTCACGTGGCTGAGCATGCAATGTTCACATAGCTACCATGTACTGGTCACGTAAATGATCATACACTAATCACGTGGCTGATCATACACTGATCACGGGACTGATCATGCACTGATCACGTGACTGATCATGCACTGATCACGTGGCTATCATGCACTGATCACTTGGCTGGTCATACACTGATC
>NW_027218652.1:0-41070 GCF_027580195.1 Bos mutus
GCTGAGCATGCAATGATCACGTGGCTGATCATGCACTGATTCGTGGACTGATCATGCACTGATCACATAGCTATCATGCACTGATCACATGGCTGTCATGCAGTGATCCCATGGCTGATCGTACTGATCACGTGACTGATCATGCAGGGTCACGCGGGCTATCATGCACTGATCACGTGGCTGATCATACTGGCTGATCATGTGACTGATCACATGCCTGATCGCGAACTGTGCCTGATCATGCACTTATCACGTGGCTTATCATGCACTGATCTCGGTGACTGATCATACACTGATCACGTGACTGATCATGCACTGATCGTGGCTGATCATGCACTGATCACGTGGCTGATCGGATTACCTGGATGTGGCACTGATCACGTGGCTGATAATACACTGATCACGTGGCTGATCATGCACTGATCACGTGACTGACGTGCCTGATCATGCACTGATCGCGTGGCTGATCATGCACTGATCACGTGGCTGATCACACTGATCACGTGACTGATCATGCACTGATCACGTGGCTGATCATGCACTGATCGCGTAGCTGATCATGCACTGATCACGCGTGGCCTGATCATGCACTGATCACGTGACTGATCATGCACTGATCACGTGACTGATCAGGCACTGATCACGTAGCTATCATGCACTGATCACGTGGCTGATCATGCACTGATCACGTGGCTGATCATGCACTGATCACGTGACTGATCATGCACTGATCACGTGCCTGATCATGCACTGATCACGTGGCTGATCATGCACTGATCACCTGGCTGATCATGCACTGATCACGTGACTGATCATACACTGATCACGTGGCTATCATGCACTGATCACGTGGCTGATCATGCACTGATCACGTGGCTGATCATGCACTGATCACGTGGCTGATCATGCACTGATCACGTGGCTGATCATGCACTGATCACGTGCTGATCATGCACTGATCACGTGGCTGATCATGCACTGATCACGTGGCTGATCATGCACTGATCACGTGGCTGATCATGCACTGATCACGTGGCTGATCATGCACTGATCACGTGGCTGATCATGCACTGATCACGTGACTGATCATGCACTGATCACGTGGCTGATCATGCACTGATCATCTGGCTGATCATGCACTGATCACGTGGCTGATCATACACTGATCACGTGACTGATCATGCACTGATCACGTGGCTGATCATGCACTGATCACGTGGCTGATCATGCACTGATCACGTGACTGATCATACACTGATCACGTGACTGATCATGCACTGATCACGTGGCTATCATGCACTGATTACGAGTCTATCATGCACTGATCACGTGACTGTGCATGAACTGATCACGTTCCTGTTCATGCACTGTTAACGTGGCTACCATGCACTGATCACATGGCTGACCATGCTTTGATCACGTGACTGATTATTCACTGATTGTGTAGCTGTCATGCACTGATCACATGACTGCGCATGCCATGAACACGTGACTGATCATGCATTGATCACGTGGATATCATGCACTGATCACGTGGCTAATCATACATTGATCACGTAACTAATCATGCAATGATCATGAAGCTGATCGTACACTGATCATGTGACTTTGCATGCAGTGATCACGTGGCTGATCATGCACTGATCACGTGGCTGATCATACACTGATCACGTGGCTGATAATGCACTAATCACGTTGCATATCATGCAGTCATCACGTGGCTGATCATGCACTGATCACGTGGCTGATCATGCACTAATCACGTGGCTGATCATGCACTGATCACATGGCACTGATCACGTGGCTGATCATGAACTAATCACGTCGCTAATCATACATTGATCACGTAACTAATCATGCACTGATCACTTGGGAATCTTGCACTGATCACGTGGCTGATCATGCACTGATCGTGAAGCTATCATGCACTGATCACATGACGGCGCATGAACTGATCACGTGGATATCATACACTGATCAAGTGACAGATCATACACTAATCACGTGACTGATCATGCACTGATCACCTGGCTATCATGCACTGATCACGTGGCTGATCATGCACTGATCTCGTGGCTGATCATGCACTGTTAAGCTGGCTATCATACACTGATCACGTGACTAATCACGCACTCTTCACCTGCGTGATCATGCACTGATCTCGTGGTTGATCATGCACTGATGAAGAAGCTGATCATACACTGAACACGTGACTGTGCATGCACTGATAACGTGGTTCATCATTCACTGATCACGTGGTGATCATGCACTGATTACGTGGCTGATCATGCACTGATCACGTAGCTATCATGCACTGATAACTTGACTGCGCATGTAGAGATAACGTGACTGATCATGCACTGATCACGTGCCTGATCATGCACTGATCACGTGGCTGATCATGCACTGATCACGTGGCTGATCATGCACTGATCACGTGGCTGATCATACACTGATCACGTGGCTGATCATGCAGTGATCACGTGGCTGATCATGCACTGATTACGTGGCTTATCATGCACTGATCACGTGACTGATCATGCACTGATCACGTGGCTTATCATGCACTGATCACGTGGCTGATCATGCACTGATCCCGTTGCTTATCATGCACTGATCAGGTTGATTGATCATGATCACGTGTCTGATCATACACTGCTGATCATGCACTGATCACGTGACTGATCATGCACTGATCGCGTGACTGATCATGCACTGATCACGTCATGCACTGATCTGATCATGCACTGATCACGTGGCTGATCATACACTGATCACGTGACTGATCATGCACTGATCACGTGGCTGATCACTGATCACACACTGATCACGTGGCTGATCATGCACTAATCACGTTGCTGATCATGCACTGATCACGTGGCTGATCATGCACTGATCACGTGGCTGATCATGCACTGATCACGTGTCTGATCATGCACTGATCACGTGGCTGATCATGCACTGATCACGTGGCTTATCATGCACTGATCACGTTGCTATCATGCACTGATCACGTGGCTGATCATGCACTGATCACGTGACTGGGCATGCACTGATCACGTAACTGATCATGCACTGATTACGTGGCACTGATCACGTGGCTGATTATGCACTGATCACGAAGCTGATCATACACTGATCACGTGACTGTGCATGCACTGATCACGTGGCTGATCATGCACTGATCACGTGGCTGATCATGCACTGATCACGTGGCTGATCATGCACTGATCACGTGGCTGATCATGCACTGATCACGTGACTGATCATATGCTGATCACGTGACTGATCGTGACTGATCATGCACTGATCACGTGGCTGATCATGCACTGATCACGTGACTGATCATGCACTGATCACGTAACTGATCATGCACTGATCACGTGGCTGATCATGCACTGATCACGTGGCTGATCATGCACTGATCACGTGGCTGATCATGCACTGATCACGTGGCTGATCATGCACTGATCACGTGGCTGATCATGCACTGATCACGTGGCTGATCATGCACTGATCACGTGGCTGATCATGCACTGATCACGTGGCTGATCATGCACTGATCACGTGGCTGATCATGCACTGATCACGTGGCTGATCATGCACTGATCACGTGGCTGATCATGCACTGATCACGTGGCTGATCATGCACTGATCACTGATCATGCACTGACTGATCATGCACTGATCACGTGGCTGATCATGCACTGATCACGTGGCTGATCATACACTGATCACGTGACTGATCATGCACTGATCACGTGGCTGATCATGCACTGATCACGTGGCTGATCATGCACTGATCACGTGGCTGATCATGCACTGATCACGTGGCTGATCATGCACTGATCACGTGGCTGATCATACACTGATCACGTGACTGATCATGCACTGATCACGTGACTGATCATGCACTGATCACGTGGCTGATCATGCACTGATGGCTGATCGTGACTGATCATGCACTGATCACGTGGCTGATCATGCACTGATCACGTGGCTGATCATGCACTGATCACGTGACTGATCATGCACTGATCACGTGGCTGATCATGCACTGATCACGTGGCTGATCATGCACTGATCACGTGACTGATCATGCACTGATCACGTGGCTGATCATGCACTGATCACGTGGCTGATCATGCACTGATCACGTGGCTGATCATGCACTGATCACGTGGCTGATCATGCACTGATCACGTGGCTGATCATGCACTGATCACGTGGCTGATCATGCACTGATCACGTGGCTGATCATGCACTGATCACGTGGCTGATCATGCACTGATCACGTGGCTGATCATGCACTGATCACGTGACTGATCATGCACTGATCACGTGGCTGATCATGCACTGATCACGTGGCTGATCATGCACTGATCACGTGACTGATCATGCACTGATCACGTGGCTGATCATGCACTGATCACGTGGCTGATCATGCACTGATCACGTGGCTGATCATGCACTGATCACGTGGCTGATCATGCACTGATCACGTGGCTGATCATGCACTGATCACGTGGCTGATCATGCACTGATCACGTGGCTGATCATGCACTGATCACGTGGCTGATCATGCACTGATCACGTGGCTGATCATGCACTGATCACGTGGCTGATCATGCACTGATCGCGTGGCTGATCATGCACTGATCACGTGGCTGATCATGCACTGATCACGTGGCTGATCATGCACTGATCACGTGGCTGATCATGCACTGATCACGTGGCTGATCATGCACTGATCACGTGGCTGATCATGCACTGATCACGTGGCTGATCATGCACTGATCACGTGGCTGATCATGCACTGATCACGTGACTGATCATGCACTGATCACGTGGCTGATCATGCACTGATCACGTGGCTGATCATGCACTGATCACGTGGCTGATCATGCACTGATCACGTGGCTGATCATGCACTGATCACGTGGCTGATCATGCACTGATCACGTGGCTGATCATGCACTGATCACGTGGCTGATCATGCACTGATCACGTGGCTGATCATGCACTGATCACGTGGCTGATCATGCACTGATCACGTGGCTGATCATGCACTGATCACGTGGCTGATCATGCACTGATCACGTGGCTGATCATGCACTGATCACGTGGCTGATCATGCACTGATCACGTGGCTGATCATGCACTGATCACGTGGCTGATCATGCACTGATCACGTGGCTGATCATGCACTGATCACGTGGCTGATCATGCACTGATCACGTGACTGATCATGCACTGATCACGTGGCTGATCATGCACTGATCACGTGGCTGATCATGCACTGATCACGTGGCTGATCATGCACTGATCACGTGGCTGATCATGCACTGATCACGTGGCTGATCATGCACTGATCACGTGGCTGATCATGCACTGATCACGTGGCTGATCATGCACTGATCACGTGGCTGATCATGCACTGATCACGTGGCTGATCATGCACTGATCACGTGACTGATCATGCACTGATCACGTGGCTGATCATGCACTGATCACGTGGCTGATCATGCACTGATCACGTGGCTGATCATGCACTGATCACGTGGCTGATCATGCACTGATCACGTGGCTGATCATGCACTGATCACGTGGCTGATCATGCACTGATCACGTGGCTGATCATGCACTGATCACGTGGCTGATCATGCACTGATCACGTGACTGATCATGCACTGATCACGTGGCTGATCATGCACTGATCACGTGGCTGATCATGCACTGATCACGTGGCTGATCATGCACTGATCACGTGGCTGATCATGCACTGATCACGTGGCTGATCATGCACTGATCACGTGACTGATCATGCACTGATCACGTGGCTGATCATGCACTGATCACGTGGCTGATCATGCACTGATCACGTGGCTGATCATGCACTGATCACGTGACTGATCATGCACTGATCACGTGGCTGATCATGCACTGATCACGTGGCTGATCATGCACTGATCACGTGGCTGATCATGCACTGATCACGTGGGCTGATCATGCACTGATCACGTGGCTGATCATGCACTGATCACGTGGCTGATCATGCACTGATCACGTGGCTGATCATGCACTGATCACGTGGCTGATCATGCACTGATCACGTGGCTGATCATGCACTGATCACGTGGCTGATCATGCACTGATCACGTGGCTGATCATGCACTGATCACGTGGCTGATCATGCACTGATCACGTGGCTGATCATGCACTGATCACGTGGCTGATCATGCACTGATCACGTGGCTGATCATGCACTGATCACGTGGCTGATCATGCACTGATCACGTGGCTGATCATGCACTGATCACGTGGCTGATCATGCACTGATCACGTGACTGATCATGCACTGATCACGTGGCTGATCATGCACTGATCACGTGGCTGATCATGCACTGATCATGCTGATCACTGATCACGTGGCTGATCATCACTGATCACGTGGCTGATCATGCACTGATCACGTGACTGATCATGCACTGATCACGTGGCTGATCATGCACTGATCACGTGGCTGATCATGCACTGATCACGTGGCTGATCATGCACTGATCACGTGGCTGATCATGCACTGATCACGTGCTGATCATGCACTGATCACGTGACTGATCATGCACTGATCACGTGGCTGATCATGCACTGATCACGTGACTGATCATGCACTGATCACGTGGCTGATCATGCACTGATCACGTGGCTGATCATGCACTGATCACGTGGCTGATCATGCACTGATCACGTGGCTGATCATGCACTGATCACGTGGCTGATCATGCACTGATCACGTGGCTGATCATGCACTGATCACGTGGCTGATCATGCACTGATCACGTGGCTGATCATGCACTGATCACGTGGCTGATCATGCACTGATCACGTGACTGATCATGCACTGATCACGTGGCTGATCATGCACTGATCACGTGGCTGATCATGCACTGATCACGTGGCTGATCATGCACTGATCACGTGGCTGATCATGCACTGATCACGTGGCTGATCATGCACTGATCACGTGGCTGATCATGCACTGATCACGTGGCTGATCATGCACTGATCACGTGGCTGATCATGCACTGATCACGTGGCTGATCATGCACTGATCACGTGGCTGATCATGCACTGATCACGCTGATCATGCACACTGATCACGTGGCTGATCATCATGCACTGATCACGTGGCTGATCATGCACTGATCACGTGGCTGATCATGCACTGATCACGTGGCTGATCATGCACTGATCACGTGACTGATCATGCACTGATCACGTGGCTGATCATGCACTGATCACGTGGCTGATCATGCACTGATCACATCACGTGGCTGATCATGCACTGATCACGTGGCTGATCATGCACTGATCACGTGGCTGATCATGCACTGATCACGTGGCTGATCATGCACTGATCACGTGGCTGATCATGCACTGATCGCGTGGCTGATCATGCACTGATCACGTGGCTGATCATGCACTGATCACGTGGCTGATCATGCACTGATCACGTGGCTGATCATGCACTGATCACGTGACTGATCATGCACTGATCACGTGGCTGATCATGCACTGATCACGTGGCTGATCATGCACTGATCACGTGACTGATCATGCACTGATCACGTGACTGATCATGCACTGATCACGTGGCTGATCATGCACTGATCACGTGGCTGATCATGCACTGATCACGTGGCTGATCATGCACTGATCACGTGACTGATCATGCACTGATCACGTGGCTGATCATGCACTGATCACGTGGCTGATCATGCACTGATCACGTGGCTGATCATGCACTGATCACGTGGCTGATCATGCACTGATCGTGGCTGATCGTGACTGATCATGCACTGATCACGTGGCTGATCATGCACTGATCACGTGGCTGATCATGCACTGATCACGTGGCTGATCATGCACTGATCACGTGGCTGATCATGCATGCACTGATCACGTGGCTGATCATGCACTGATCACGTGGCTGATCATGCACTGATCACGTGGCTGATCATGCACTGATCACGTGGCTGATCATGCACTGATCACGTGGCTGATCATGCACTGATCACGTGGCTGATCATGCACTGATCACGTGGCTGATCATGCACTGATCACGTGGCTGATCATGCACTGATCACGTGGCTGATCATGCACTGATCACGTGGCTGATCATGCACTGATCGCGTGGCTGATCATGCACTGATCACGTGGCTGATCATGCACTGATCACGTGGCTGATCATGCACTGATCACGTGGCTGATCATGCACTGATCACGTGGCTGATCATGCACTGATCACGTGGCTGATCATGCACTGATCACGTGGCTGATCATGCACTGATCACGTGGCTGATCATGCACTGATCACGTGGCTGATCATGCACTGATCACGTGGCTGATCATGCACTGATCACGTGGCTGATCATGCACTGATCGCGTGCTGATCATGACTGATACACTGATCGCGTGGCTGATCATGCACTGATCACGTGGCTGATCATGCACTGATCACGTGGCTGATCATGCACTGATCACGTGGCTGATCATGCACTGATCACGTGGCTGATCATGCACTGATCACGTGGCTGATCATGCACTGATCACGTGGCTGATCATGCACTGATCACGTGGCTGATCATGCACTGATCACGTGGCTGATCATGCACTGATCACGTGGCTGATCATGCACTGATCACGTGGCTGATCATGCACTGATCACGTGACTGATCATGCACTGATCACGTGGCTGATCATGCACTGATCACGTGGCTGATCATGCACTGATCGCGTGACTGATCATGCACTGATCACGTGGCTGATCATGCACTGATCACGTGGCTGATCATGCACTGATCACGTGGCTGATCATGCACTGATCACGTGGCTGATCATGCACTGATCACGTGGCTGATCATGCACTGATCACGTGACTGATCATGCACTGATCACGTGGCTGATCATGCACTGATCACGTGACTGATCATGCACTGATCACGTGGCTGATCATGCACTGATCACGTGGCTGATCATGCACTGATCACGTGGCTGATCACTGATCACGTGACTGATCATGCACTGATCACGTGGCTGATCATGCACTGATCACGTGGCTGATCATGCACTGATCACGTGACTGATCATGCACTGATCACGTGGCTGATCATGCACTGATCACGTGGCTGATCATGCACTGATCACGTGACTGATCATGCACTGATCACGTGGCTGATCATGCACTGATCACGTGGCTGATCATGCACTGATCACGTGACTGATCATGCACTGATCACGTGGCTGATCATGCACTGATCACGTGGCTGATCATGCACTGATCACGTGGCTGATCATGCACTGATCACGTGACTGATCATGCACTGATCACGTGGCTGATCATGCACTGATCACGTGGCTGATCATGCACTGATCATGCAGCTGATCACTGTGGCTGATCATGCACTGATCACGTGGCTGATCATGCACTGATCACGTGGCTGATCATGCACTGATCACGTGGCTGATCATGCACTGATCACGTGGCTGATCATGCACTGATCACGTGGCTGATCATGCACTGATCACGTGGCTGATCATACACTGATCACGTGACTGATCATGCACTGATCACGTGGCTGATCATGCACTGATCACGTGGCTGATCATGCACTGATCACGTGGCTGATCATGCACTGATCGCGTGGCTGATCATGCACTGATCACGTGGCTGATCATGCACTGATCACGTGGCTGATCATGCACTGATCACGTGGCTGATCATACACTGATCACGTGGCTGATCATGCACTGATCACGTGGCTGATCATGCACTGATCGTGACTGATCATGCTGATGGCTGATCATGCACTGATCACGTGGCTGATCATGCACTGATCACGTGGCTGATCATGCACTGATCACGTGGCTGATCATGCACTGATCACGTGGCTGATCATGCACTGATCACGTGACTGATCATGCACTGATCACGTGACTGATCATGCACTGATCACGTGGCTGATCATGCACTGATCACGTGACTGATCATGCACTGATCACGTGGCTGATCATGCACTGATCACGTGGCTGATCATGCACTGATCACGTGGCTGATCATGCACTGATCACGTGGCTGATCATGCACTGATCACGTGGCTGATCATGCACTGATCACGTGGCTGATCATGCACTGATCACGTGGCTGATCATGCACTGATCACGTGGCTGATCATGCACTGATCACGTGGCTGATCATGCACTGATCACGTGGCTGATCATGCACTGATCGTGGCTGATCATGCACTGATCACGTGGCTGATCATGCACTGATCACGTGGCTGATCATGCACTGATCACGTGACTGATCATGCACTGATCACGTGGCTGATCATGCACTGATCACGTGGCTGATCATGCACTGATCACGTGGCTGATCATGCACTGATCACGTGGCTGATCATGCACTGATCACGTGGCTGATCATGCACTGATCACGTGGCTGATCATGCACTGATCACGTGGCTGATCATGCACTGATCACGTGGCTGATCATGCACTGATCACGTGGCTGATCATGCACTGATCACGTGGCTGATCATGCACTGATCACGTGGCTGATCATGCACTGATCATGTGGCTGATCATGCACTGATCACGTGGCTGATCATGCACTGATCACGTGGCTGATCATGCACTGATCACGTGGCTGATCATGCACTGATCACGTGGCTGATCATGCACTGATCACGTGGCTGATCATGCACTGATCACGTGTGCTGATCATGCACTGATCGTGGCTGATCATACACTGATCACGTGGCTGATCATGCACTGATCACGTGCTGATCATGCACTGATCACGTGGCTGATCATGCACTGATCACGTGGCTGATCATGCACTGATCACGTGGCTGATCATGCACTGATCACGTGGCTGATCATGCACTGATCACGTGGCTGATCATGCACTGATCACGTGGCTGATCATACACTGATCACGTGGCTGATCATGCACTGATCACGTGGCTGATCATGCACTGATCACGTGGCTGATCATGCACTGATCACGTGGCTGATCATGCACTGATCACGTGACTGATCATGCACTGATCACGTGGCTGATCATGCACTGATCACGTGACTGATCATGCACTGATCACGTGGCTGATCATGCACTGATCACGTGGCTGATCATGCACTGATCGTGTGGCTGATCATGCACTGATCACGTGGCTGATCATGCACTGATCACGTGGCTGATCATGCACTGATCGCGTGGCTGATCATGCACTGATCACGTGGCTGATCATGCACTGATCACGTGACTGATCATGCACTGATCACGTGGCTGATCATGCACTGATCACGTGGCTGATCATGCACTGATCACGTGACTGATCATGCACTGATCACGTGGCTGATCATGCACTGATCGTGGCTGATCATGCACTGATCACGTGGCTGATCATGCACTGATCACGTGACTGATCATGCACTGATCACGTGGCTGATCATGCACTGATCACGTGGCTGATCATGCACTGATCACGTGGCTGATCATGCACTGATCACGTGGCTGATCATGCACTGATCACGTGACTGATCATGCACTGATCACGTGGCTGATCATGCACTGATCACGTGGCTGATCATGCACTGATCACGTGGCTGGCTGATCATGCACTGATCACGTGGCTGATCATGCACTGATCACGTGGCTGATCATGCACTGATCACGTGGCTGATCATGCACTGATCACGTGGCTGATCATGCACTGATCACGTGGCTGATCATGCACTGATCACGTGGCTGATCATGCACTGATCACGTGGCTGATCATGCACTGATCACGTGGCTGATCATGCACTGATCACGTGGCTGATCATGCACTGATCACGTGACTGATCATGCACTGATCACGTGGCTGATCATGCACTGATCACGTGGCTGATCATGCACTGATCACGTGGCTGATCATGCACTGATCACGTGACTGATCATGCACTGATCACGTGGCTGATCATGCACTGATCACGTGGCTGATCATGCACTGATCACGTGGCTGATCATGCACTGATCACGTGGCTGATCATGCACTGATCGTGGCTGATCATGCACTGATCACGTGACTGATCATGCACTGATCACGTGGCTGATCATGCACTGATCACGTGGCTGATCATGCACTGATCACGTGGCTGATCATGCACTGATCACGTGGCTGATCATGCACTGATCACGTGGCTGATCATGCACTGATCACGTGGCTGATCATGCACTGATCACGTGGCTGATCATGCACTGATCACGTGGCTGATCATGCACTGATCGCGTGACTGATCATGCACTGATCACGTGGCTGATCATGCACTGATCACGTGGCTGATCATGCACTGATCACGTGGCTGATCATGCACACTGATCACGTGGCTGATCATGCACTGATCACGTGGCTGATCATGCACTGATCGCGTGACTGATCATGCACTGATCACGTGGCTGATCATGCACTGATCACGTGGCTGATCATGCACTGATCACGTGGCTGATCATGCACTGATCACGTGGCTGATCATGCACTGATCACGTGGCTGATCATGCACTGATCACGTGGCTGATCATGCACTGATCACGTGGCTGATCATGCACTGATCACGTGACTGATCATGCACTGATCACGTGGCTGATCATGCACTGATCACGTGGCTGATCATGCACTGATCACGTGGCTGATCATGCACTGATCACGTGGCTGATCATGCACTGATCACGTGGCTGATCATGCACTGATCACGTGGCTGATCATGCACTGATCACGTGGCTGATCATGCACTGATCACGTGGCTGATCATGCACTGATCACGTGGCTGATCATGCACTGATCACGTGGCTGATCATGCACTGATCACGTGACTGATCATGCACTGATCACGTGGCTGATCATGCACTGATCACGTGGCTGATCATGCACTGATCACGTGGCTGATCATGCACTGATCACGTGGCTGATCATGCACTGATCACGTGGCTGATCATGCACTGATCACGTGGCTGATCATGCACTGATCACGTGACTGATCATGCACTGATCACGTGGCTGATCATGCACTGATCACGTGGCTGATCATGCACTGATCACGTGGCTGATCATGCACTGATCACGTGGCTGATCATGCACTGATCACGTGGCTGATCATGCACTGATCACGTGGCTGATCATGCACTGATCACGTGGCTGATCATGCACTGATCACGTGGCTGATCATGCACTGATCACGTGGCTGATCATGCACTGATCACGTGGCTGATCATGCACTGATCACGTGACTGATCATGCACTGATCACGTGGCTGATCATGCACTGATCACGTGGCTGATCATGCACTGATCACGTGCTGATCATGCACTGATCACGTGACTGATCACTGATCACGTGGCTGATCATGCACTGATCACGTGGCTGATCATGCACTGATCACGTGGCTGATCATGCACTGATCACGTGGCTGATCATGCACTGATCACGTGGCTGATCATGCACTGATCACGTGGCTGATCATGCACTGATCACGTGGCTGATCATGCACTGATCACGTGGCTGATCATGCACTGATCACGTGGCTGATCATGCACTGATCACGTGACTGATCATGCACTGATCACGTGGCTGATCATGCACTGATCACGTGGCTGATCATGCACTGATCACGTGGCTGATCATGCACTGATCACGTGGCTGATCATGCACTGATCACGTGGCTGATCATGCACTGATCACGTGGCTGATCATGCACTGATCACGTGGCTGATCATGCACTGATCACGTGGCTGATCATGCACTGATCACGTGGCTGATCATGCACTGATCACGTGACTGATCATGCACTGATCACGTGGCTGATCATGCACTGATGATCACGTGGCTGATCATGCACTGATCACGTGGCTGATCATGCACTGATCACGTGGCTGATCATGCACTGATCACGTGGCTGATCATGCATCTGATCACGTGGCTGATCATGCACTGATCACGTGGCTGATCATGCACTGATCCGTGTGACTGATCATGCACTGATCACGTGGCTGATCATGCACTGATCACGTGGCTGATCATGCACTGATCACGTGGCTGATCATACACTGATCACGTGGCTGATCATGCACTGATCACGTGGCTGATCATGCACTGATCACGTGGCTGATCATGCACTGATCACGTGGCTGATCATGCACTGATCGTGACTGATCATCACTCATCGTGCTGATCATGCACTGATCGTGGCTGATCATGCACTGATCACGTGGCTGATCATGCACTGATCACGTGGCTGATCATGCACTGATCACGTGGCTGATCATGCACTGATCACGTGGCTGATCATGCACTGATCACGTGGCTGATCATGCACTGATCACGTGGCTGATCATGCACTGATCACGTGGCTGATCATGCACTGATCACGTGGCTGATCATGCACTGATCACGTGGCTGATCATGCACTGATCACGTGACTGATCATGCACTGATCACGTGGCTGATCATGCACTGATCACGTGGCTGATCATGCACTGATCACGTGGCTGATCATGCACACTGATCACGTGGCTGATCATGCACTGATCACGTGGCTGATCATGCACTGATCACTGGCTGATCATGCACTGATCATGCACTGATCACGTGGCTGATCATACACTGATCACGTGGCTGATCATGCACTGATCACGTGCTGATCATGCACTGATCACGTGGCTGATCATGCACTGATCACGTGGCTGATCATGCACTGATCACGTGGCTGATCATGCACTGATCACGTGGCTGATCATGCACTGATAATGCGTGGCTGATCATGCACTGATCACGTGGCTGATCATGCACTGATCACGTGACTGATCATGCACTGATCACGTGGCTGATCATGCACTGATCACGTGGCTGATCATGCACTGATCACGTGGCTGATCATGCACTGATCACGTGGCTGATCTGATCACGCACTGATCACGTGGCTGATCATGCACTGATCACGTGGCTGATCATGCACTGATCACGTGGCTGATCATGCACTGATCACGTGACTGATCATGCACTGATCACGTGGCTGATCATGCACTGATCACGTGGCTGATCATGCACTGATCACGTGGCTGATCATGCACTGATCACGTGACTGATCATGCACTGATCACGTGCTGATCATCACCAAGCGATCACTGATCACGTGGCTGATCATGCACTGATCACGTGGCTGATCATGCACTGATCACGTGGCTGATCATGCACTGATCACGTGGCTGATCATACACTGATCACGTGACTGATCATGCACTGATCACGTGGCTGATCATGCACTGATCACGTGACTGCTGATCATGCACTGATCACGTGGCTGATCATGCACTGATCACGTGACTGATCATGCACTGATCGCGTGGCTGATCATGCACTGATCGTGGCTGATCATGCACTGATCACGTGGCTGATCATGCACTGATCACGTGGCTGATCATGCACTGATCACGTGGCTGATCATGCACTGATCACGTGACTGATCATGCACTGATCACGTGGCTGATCATGCACTGATCACGTGGCTGATCATGCACTGATCACGTGGCTGATCATGCACTGATCACGTGGCTGATCATGCACTGATCGTGGCTGATCATGCACTGATCACGTGGCTGATCATGCACTGATCACGTGGCTGATCATGCACTGATCACGTGGCTGATCATGCACTGATCACGTGGCTGATCATGCACTGATCACGTGGCTGATCATGCACTGATCACGTGGCTGATCATGCACTGATCACGTGGCTGATCATGCACTGATCACGTGCCTGATCATGCACTGATCACGTGGCTGATCATGCACTGATCGTGGCTGATCATGCACTGATCACGTGGCTGATCATGCACTGATCACGTGGCTGATCATGCACTGATCACGTGACTGATCATGCACTGATCACGTGGCTGATCTGATCACTGATCACGTGGCTGATCATGCACTGATCACGTGGCTGATCATGCACTGATCACGTGGCTGATCATGCACTGATCACGTGGCTGATCATGCACTGATCACGTGGCTGATCATGCACTGATCACGTGGCTGATCATGCACTGATCACGTGGCTGATCATGCACTGATCACGTGACTGATCATGCACACTGATCACGTGGCTGATCATGCACTGATCACGTGGCTGATCATGCACTGATCACGTGGCTGATCATGCACTGATCACGTGGCTGATCATGCACTGATCACGTGGCTGATCATGCACTGATCACGTGGCTGATCATGCACTGATCACGTGGCTGATCATGCACTGATCACGTGGCTGATCATGCACTGATCACGTGCTGATCATGCACTGATCACGTGGCTGATCATGCACTGATCACGTGGCTGATCATGCACTGATCACGTGGCTGATCATGCACTGATCACGTGGCGTGACTGATCATGCACTGATCACGTGCTGATCATGCACTGATCACGTGGCTGATCATGCACTGATCACGTGGCTGATCATGCACTGATCACGTGACTGATCATGCACTGATCACGTGGCTGATCATGCACTGATCACGTGGCTGATCATGCACTGATCACGTGACTGATCATGCACTGATCACGTGGCTGATCATGCACTGATCACGTGGCTGATCATGCACTGATCACGTGGCTGATCATCACACTGATCACGTGGCTGATCATGCACTGATCACGTGACTGATCATGCACTGATCACGTGGCTGATCATGCACTGATCACGTGCTGATCATGCACTGATCACGTGGCTGATCATGCACTGATCACGTGGCTGATCATGCACACTGATCACGTGACTGATCATGCACTGATCACGTGGCTGATCATGCACTGATCACGTGGCTGATCATGCACTGATCACGTGGCTGATCATGCACTGATCACGTGGCTGATCATGCACTGATCACGTGGCTGATCATGCACTGATCACGTGGCTGATCATGCACTGATCACGTGGCTGATCATGCACTGATCACGTGGCTGATCATACACTGATCACGTGACTGATCATGCACTGATCACGTGGCTGATCATGCACTGATCACGTGGCTGATCATGCACTGATCACGTGCTGATCATACACTGATCACGTGACTGATCATGCACTGATCACGTGGCTGATCATGCACTGATCACGTGGCTGATCATGCACTGATCACGTGGCTGATCATGCACTGATCACGTGGCTGATCATGCACTGATCACGTGACTGATCATGCACTGATCACGTGACTGATCATCACTGATCATCACTGATCACGTGGCTGATCATGCACTGATCACGTGGCTGATCATGCACTGATCACGTGACTGATCATGCACTGATCACGTGGCTGATCATGCACTGATCACGTGGCTGATCATGCACTGATCGTGGCTGATCATGCACACTGATCACGTGGCTGATCATGCACTGATCGCGTGGCTGATCATGCACTGATCACGTGGCTGATCATGCACTGATCACGTGGCTGATCATGCACTGATCACGTGGCTGATCATGCACTGATCACGTGGCTGATCATGCACTGATCACGTGGCTGATCATGCACTGATCGCGTGGCTGATCATGCACTGATCACGTGGCTGATCATGCACTGATCACGTGGCTGATCATGCACTGATCACGTGGCTGATCATGCACTGATCGTGGCTGATCATGCACTGATCACGTGGCTGATCATCACTGATCGTGGCTGATCTGTGATCTGATCACTGATCTGTGGCTGATCATATCACTGATCACGTGCACTGATCATGTGATCTGATCGTGGCTGATCATGCACTGATCACGTGACTGATCACGTGACTGATCACGCACTGATCATGCACTGTGGCTGACTGATCATGCACTGATCACGTGGCTGATCATGCACTGATCACGTGGCTGATCATGCACTGATCGCGTGGCTGATCATGCACTGATCACGTGGCTGATCATGCACTGATCACGTGGCTGATCATGCACTGATCACGTGGCTGATCATGCACTGATCACGTGCTGATCATGCACTGATCGTGACTGATGATGCACTGATCACGTGGCTGATCATGCACTGATCACGTGGCTGATCATGCACTGATCACGTGACTGATCATGCACTGATCACGTGGCTGATCATGCACTGATCACGTGGCTGATCATGCACTGATCACGTGGCTGATCATGCACTGATCACGTGACTGATCATGCACTGATCACGTGGCTGATCATGCACTGATCACGTGGCTGATCATGCACTGATCGCGTGGCTGATCATGCACTGATCACGTGACTGATCATGCACTGATCACGTGGCTGATCATGCACTGATCACGTGGCTGATCATGCACTGATCACGTGGCTGATCATGCACTGATCATCCGTGGCTGATCATGCACTGATCACGTGGCTGATCATGCACTGATCACGTGGCTGATCATGCACTGATGATCGTGGCTGATCATGCACTGATCACGTGCTGATCATGCACTGATCACGTGGCTGATCATGCACTGATCACGTGGCTGATCATGCACTGATCACGTGACTGATCATGCACTGATCACGTGGCTGATCATGCACTGATCACGTGGCTGATCATGCACTGATCACGTGGCTGATCATGCACTGATCACGTGGCTGATCATGCACTGATCACGTGGCTGATCATGCACTGATCACGTGACTGATCATGCACTGATCACGTGGCTGATCATGCACTGATCACGTGGCTGATCATGCACTGATCACGTGGCTGATCATGCACTGATCACGTGGCTGATCATGCACTGATCACGTGACTGATCATGCACTGATCACGTGGCTGATCATGCACTGATCACGTGGCTGATCATGCACTGATCACGTGGCTGATCATGCACTGATCACGTGGCTGATCATGCACTGATCACGTGGCTGATCATGCACTGATCGTGGCTGATCATGCACTGATCACGTGGCTGATCATGCACTGATCACGTGGCTGATCATGCACTGATCACGTGGCTGATCATGCACTGATCACGTGGCTGATCATGCACTGATCACGTGGCTGATCATGCACTGATCACGTGGCTGATCATGCACTGATCACGTGACTGATCATGCACTGATCACGTGGCTGATCATGCACTGATCACGTGGCTGATCATGCACTGATCACGTGATCTGATCATGCACTGATCACGTGGCTGATCATGCACTGATCACGTGGCTGATCATGCACTGATCACGTGGCTGATCATGCACTGATCACGTGACTGATCATGCACTGATCACGTGGCTGATGATCATGCACTGATCACGTGGCTGATCATGCACTGATCACGTGGCTGATCATGCACTGATCACGGGCTGATCATGCACTGATCACGTGACTGATCATGCACTGATCACGTGGCTGATCATGCACTGATCACGTGGCTGATCATGCACTGATCACGTGGCTGATCATGCACTGATCACGTGGCTGATCATGCACTGATCACGTGGCTGATCATGCACTGATCACGTGGCTGATCATGCACTGATCACGTGGCTGATCATGCACACTGATCACGTGGCTGATCATGCACTGATCACGTGGCTGATCATGCACTGATCGTGGCTGATCATGCACTGATCACGTGGCTGATCATGCACTGATCACGTGGCTGATCATGCACTGATCACGTGGCTGATCATGCACTGATCACGTGGCTGATCATGCACTGATCACGTGGCTGATCATGCACTGATCACGTGGCTGATCATGCACTGATCACGTGGCTGATCATGCACTGATCGTGGCTGATCATGCACTGATCACGTGGCTGATCATGCACTGATCACGTGGCTGATCATGCACTGATCACGTGGCTGATCATGCACTGATCGTGGCTGATCACGCACTGCTGACGTGACTGATGCTGTCATGATCACTGATCACGTGGCTGATCATGCACTGATCACGTGGCTGATCATGCACTGATCACGTGGCTGATCATGCACTGATCACGTGGCTGATCATGCACTGATCACGTGGCTGATCATGCACTGATCATCGTGGCTGATCATGCACTGATCACGTGGCTGATCATGCACTGATCACGTGGCTGATCATGCACTGATCGTGGCTGATCATGCACTGATCACGTGGCTGATCATGCACTGATCACGTGGCTGATCATGCACTGATCACGTGGCTGATCATGCACTGATCACGTGGCTGATCATGCACTGATCACGTGGCTGATCATGCACTGATCACGTGGCTGATCATGCACTGATCACGTGGCTGATCATGCACTGATCACGTGGCTGATCATGCACTGATCACGTGGCTGATCATGCACTGATGATCATCGTGACTGATCATGCACTGATCACGTGGCTGATCATGCACTGATCACGTGACTGATCATGCACTGATCACGTGACTGATCATGCACTGATCACGTGGCTGTGGCTGATCATGCACTGATGATCACGTGGCTGATCACTGATCACTGATCATCACGTGACTGATCATGCACTGATCACGTGGCTGATCATGCACTGATCATCGTGGCTGATCTGATCATGCACTGATCACGTGGCTGATCATGCACTGACTGATGATCGTGGCTGATCATGATCATGCACTGATCACGTGGCTGATCATGCACTGATCACGTGGCTGATGATCATGCACTGATCACGTGGCTGATCATGCACTGATCACGTGGCTGATCATGCACTGATCACGTGACTGATCATGCACTGATCACGTGGCTGATCATGCACTGATCACGTGGCTGATCATGCACTGATCACGTGGCTGATCATGCACTGATCACGTGGCTGATCATGCACTGATCACGTGGCTGATCATGCACTGATCACGTGGCTGATCATGCACTGATCACGTGGCTGATCATGCACTGATCACGTGACTGATCATGCACTGATCGCGTGGCTGATCATGCACTGATCACGTGGCTGATCATGCACTGATCACGTGGGCTGCTGATCATGCACTGATCGCGTGACTGATCATGCACTGATCACGTGGCTGATCATGCACTGATCGTGGCTGATCATGCACTGATCACGTGGCTGATCATGCACTGATCGATCGTGACTGATCATGCACTGATCACGTGACTGATCATGCACTGATCGCGTGGCTGATCATGCACTGATCACGTGGCTGATCATGCACTGATCACGTGGCTGATCATGCACTGATCACGTGGCTGATCATGCACTGATCACGTGACTGATCATGCACTGATCACGTGACTGATCATGCACTGATCACGTGGCTGATCATGCACTGATCACGTGGCTGATCATGCACTGATCACGTGGCTGATCATGCACTGATCACGTGGCTGATCATGCACTGATCACGTGGCTGATCATGCACTGATCACGTGGCTGATCATACACTGATCACGTGGCTGATCATGCACTGATCACGTGGCTGATCATGCACTGATCACGTGGCTGATCATGCACTGATCACGTGGCTGATCATGCACTGATCACGTGGCTGATCATGCACTGATCACGTGGCTGATCATGCACTGATCACGTGGCTGATCATGCACTGATCGTGGCTGATCATGCACTGATCACGTGGCTGATCATCATGCACTGATCACGTGGCTGATCATGCACTGATCACGTGGCTGATCATGCACTGATCACGTGGCTGATCATGCACTGATCACGTGGCTGATCATGCACTGATCACGTGGCTGATCATGCACTGATCACGTGGCTGATCATGCACTGATCACGTGGCTGATCATGCACTGATCACGTGACTGATCATGCACTGATCACGTGGCTGATCATGCACTGATCACGTGGCTGATCATGCACTGATCACGTGGCTGATCATGCACTGATCGCGTGGCTGATCATGCACTGATCGTGCTGATCTGCATCATGCACTGATGATCGTGGCTGATCATGCACTGATCACGTGGCTGATCATGCACTGATCACGTGGCTGATCATGCACTGATCACGTGGCTGATCATGCACTGATCACGTGGCTGATCATGCACTGATCACGTGACTGATCATGCACTGCACTGATCACTGTGGCTGATCATGCACTGATCACGTGGCTGATCATGCACTGATCACGTGGCTGATCATGCACTGATCGTGGCTGATCATGCACTGATCACGTGACTGCTGATCATGCACTGATCACGTGGCTGATCATGCACTGATCACGTGGCTGATCATGCACTGATCACGTGACTGATCATGCACTGATCACGTGGCTGATCATGCACTGATCACGTGGCTGATCATGCACTGATCACGTGGCTGATCATGCACTGATCATCGTGACTGATCATGCACTGATCACGTGGCTGATCATGCACTGATCACGTGGCTGATCATGCACTGATCACGTGGCTGATCATGCACTGATCACGTGGCTGATCATGCACTGATGCTGATCGATCGTGCACTGATCACGTGCTGATCATGCACTGATCACGTGGCTGATCATGCACTGATCACGTGGCTGATCATGCACTGATCACGTGGCTGATCATGCACTGACTGATCGTGACTGATCATGCACTGATCACGTGGCTGATCATGCACTGATCTGCGTGCGTGACTGATCATGCACTGATCACGTGGCTGATCATGCACTGATCGTGGCTGATCATGCACTGATCACGTGGCTGATCATGCACTGATCACGTGGCTGATCATGCACTGATCACGTGGCTGATCATGCACTGATCGTGTGCTGATCATGCACTGATCACGTGCTGATCATGCACTGATCACACTGATCATCACTGATCACGTGGCTGATCATGCACTGATCACGTGGCTGATCATGCACTGATCACGTGGCTGATCATGCACTGATCACGTGGCTGATCATGCACTGATCACGTGACTGATCATGCACTGATCACGTGGCTGATCATGCACTGATCACGTGGCTGATCATGCACTGATCACGTGGCTGATCATGCACTGATCACGTGGCTGATCATGCACTGATCACGTGGCTGATCATGCACTGATCACGTGGCTGATCATGCACTGATCGTGACTGATCTGATCATGCACTGATCACGTGGCTGATCATGCACTGATCACGTGGCTGATCATGCACTGATCACGTGGCTGCTGATCATGCACTGATGGCTGATCATGCACTGATCACGTGGCTGATCATGCACTGATCACGTGGCTGATCATGCACTGATCACGTGGCTGATCATGCACTGATCACGTGGCTGATCATGCACTGATCACGTGGCTGATCATGCACTGATCACGTGGCTGATCATGCACTGATCACGTGGCTGATCATGCACTGATCACGTGACTGATCATGCACACTGATCACGTGGCTGATCATGCACTGATCACGTGCTGATCATGCACTGATCACGTGGCTGATCATGCACTGATCACGTGGCTGATCATGCACTGATCACGTGGCTGATCATGCACTGATCGCGTGACTGATCATGCACTGATCGCGCTGACTGATGATGCACTGATCACGTGGCTGATCATGCACTGATCACGTGACTGATCATGCACTGATCACGTGGCTGATCATGCACTGATCACGTGGCTGATCATGCACTGATCATCGCTGTGATGCTGATCATGCACTGATCACGTGGCTGATCATGCACTGATCACGTGGCTGATCATGCACTGATCACGTGGCTGATCATGCACTGATCGCGTGGCTGATCATGCACTGATCACGTGACTGATCATGCACTGATCACGTGACTGATCATGCACTGATCACGTGGCTGATCATGCACTGATCACGTGGCTGATCATGCACTGATCGTGTGCTGATCATGCACTGATCACGTGGCTGATCATGCACTGATCACGTGGCTGATCATGCACTGATCACGTGGCTGATCATGCACTGATCGTGGCTGATCATGCACTGATCACGTGCTGATCATGCACTGATCACGTGGCTGATCATGCACTGATCACGTGACTGATCATGCACTGATCACGTGACTGATCATGCACTGATCACGTGGCTGATCATGCACTGATCACGTGGCTGATCATGCACTGATCACGTGACTGATCATACACTGATCGTGGCTGATCATGCACACTGATCACGTGCTGATCATGCACTGATCACGTGGCTGATCATGCACTGATCACGTGGCTGATCATGCACACTGATCACGTGGCTGATCATGCACTGATCACGTGGCTGATCATGCACTGATCACGTGGCTGATCATCACACTGATCACGTGGCTGATCATGCACTGATCACGTGGCTGATCATGCACTGATCACGTGGCTGATCATGCACTGATCACGTGGCTGATCATGCACTGATCACGTGGCTGATCATGCACTGATCACGTGGCTGATCATGCACTGATCGCGTGGCTGATCATGCACTGATCGCGTGGCTGATCATGCACTGATCACGTGGCTGATCATGCACTGATCACGTGGCTGATCATGCACTGATCACGTGGCTGATCATGCACTGATCGTGGCTGATCATGCACTGATCATGACTGATCATACACTGATCACGTGCTGATCATGCACTGATCACGTGACTGATCATGCACTGATCACGTGGCTGATCATGCACTGATCACGTGGCTGATCATGCACTGATCACGTGGCTGATCATGCACTGATCACGTGGCTGATCATGCACTGATGATCGCGTGGCTGATCATGCACTGATCACGTGACTGATCATGCACTGATCACGTGGCTGATCATGCACTGATCACGTGGCTGATCATGCACTGATCACGTGGCTGATCATGCACTGATCACGTGGCTGATCATGCACTGATCACGTGGCTGATCATGCACTGATCACGTGGCTGATCATGCACTGATCACGTGGCTGATCATGCACTGATCACGTGGCTGATCATGCACTGATCACGTGGCTGATCATGCACTGATCGTGGCTGATCGTGCACTGATCATGCACTGATCATGCACTGATCACGTGGCTGATCATGCACTGATCACGTGGCTGATCATGCACTGATCACGTGGCTGATCATGCACTGATCACGTGGCTGATCATGCACTGATGATCGTGTGCTGATCATGCACTGATCACGTGGCTGATCATGCACTGATCACGTGGCTGATCATGCACTGATCGTGGCTGATCATGCACTGATCACGTGGCTGATCATGCACTGATCACGTGACTGATCATGCACTGATCACGTGGCTGATCATGCACTGATCACGTGGCTGATCATGCACTGATCACGTGCGTGCTGATCATGCACTGATCACGTGGCTGATCATGCACTGATCACGTGACTGATCATGCACTGATCACGTGGCTGATCATGCACTGATCACGTGGCTGATCATGCACTGATCACGTGGCTGATCATGCACTGATCACGTGCTGATCATGCACTGATCACGTGGCTGATCATGCACTGATCATCGTGGCTGATCATGCACTGATCACGTGGCTGATCATGCACTGATCACGTGGCTGATCATGCACTGATCACGTGGCTGATCATGCACTGATCACGTGGCTGATCATGCACTGATCACGTGGCTGATCATGCACTGATCACGTGGCTGATCATGCACTGATCATCGTGGCTGATCATGCACTGATCATGCTGATCATGCACTGATCACGTGACTGATCATGCACTGATCACGTGGCTGATCATGCACTGATCGTGGCTGATCATGCACTGATCACGTGGCTGATCATGCACTGATCACGTGGCTGATCATGCACTGATCACGTGCTGCTGATCATGCACTGATCACGTGGCTGATCATGCACTGATCACGTGGCTGATCATGCACTGATCACGTGGCTGATCATGCACTGATCGCGTGGCTGATCATGCACTGATCACGTGGCTGATCATCATGCACTGATCACGTGGCTGATCATGCACTGATCACGTGGCTGATCATGCACTGATCACGTGGCTGATCATGCACTGATCACGTGGCTGATCATGCACTGATCACGTGGCTGATCACTGATCACTGATCACGTGGCTGATCATGCACTGATCGCGTGGCTGATCATGCACTGATCACGTGGCTGATCATGCACTGATCACGTGGCTGATCATGCACACTGATCACGTGGCTGATCATGCACTGATCACGTGGCTGATCATGCACTGATCACGTGGCTGATCATGCACTGATCACGTGGCTGATCATGCACTGATCACGTGGCTGATCATCTGATCACTGGCTGATCATGCACGTGACTGGCTGATCATGCACTGATCGTGCTGATCATGCACTGATCACGTGGCTGATCATGCACTGATCACGTGGCTGATCATGCACTGATCACGTGACTGATCATGCACTGATCACGTGGCTGATCATGCACTGATCACGTGGCTGATCATGCACTGATCACGTGGCTGATCATGCACTGATCACGTGGCTGATCATGCACTGATCACGTGGCTGATCATGCACTGATCACGTGGCTGATCATGCACTGATCACGTGGCTGATCATGCACTGATCACGTGACTGATCATGCACTGATCATGCTGATCATGCACTGATCGTGGCTGATCATGCACTGATCACGTGACTGATCATGCACTGATCACGTGACTGATCATGCACTGATCACGTGGCTGATCATGCACTGATCACGTGGCTGATCATGCACTGATCACGTGGCTGATCATGCACTGATCGTGGCTGATCATGCACTGATCACGTGGCTGATCATGCACTGATCACGTGGCTGATCATGCACTGATGATCACGTGGCTGATCATGCACTGATCACGGCTGATCATGCACTGATCACGTGGCTGATCATGACACTGATCACGTGGCTGATCATGCACTGATCACGTGGCTGATCATGCACTGATCACGTGGCTGATCATGCACTGATCACGTGGCTGATCATGCACTGATCACGTGGCTGATCATGCACTGATCACGTGGCTGATCATGCACTGATCACGTGGCTGATCATGCACTGATCACGTGGCTGATCATGCACTGATCACGTGGCTGATCATGCACTGATCATCGTGACTGCTGATCATCACTGATCATGGCCTGATCATGCACTGATCACGTGGCTGATCATGCACTGATCACGTGGCTGATCATGCACTGATCACGTGGCTGATCATGCACTGATCACGTGGCTGATCATGCACTGATCACGTGGCTGATCATGCACTGATCACGTGGCTGATCATGCACTGATCGTGTGGCTGATCATGCACTGATCACGTGACTGATCATGCACTGATCACGTGGCTGATCATGCACTGATCACGTGGCTGATCATGCACTGATCACGTGGCTGATCATGCACTGATCACGTGGCTGATCATGCACTGATCACGTGGCTGATCATGCACTGATCACGTGACTGATCATGCACTGATCACGTGGCTGATCATGCACTGATCACGTGGCTGATCATGCACTGATCACGTGGCTGATCATGCACTGATCACGTGACTGATCATGCACTGATCACGTGGCTGATCATGCACTGATCACGTGGCTGATCGCACACTGATGATCGTGACTGATCATGCACTGATCATGCACGTGACTGATCATGCACTGATCACGTGGCTGATCATGCACTGATCACGTGGCTGATCATGCACTGATCACGTGGCTGATCATGCACTGATCACGTGGCTGATCATGCACTGATCGTGGCTGATCATGCACTGATCACGTGTGCTGATCATGCACTGATCACGTGGCTGATCATGCACTGATCACGCTGATCATGACTGATCACCGTGACTGATCGCACTCTGATCACGTGACTGATCATGCACTGATCACGTGGCTGATCATGCACTGATCACGTGGCTGATCATGCACTGATCACGTGACTGATCATGCACTGATCACGTGACTGATCATGCACTGATCACGTGGCTGATCATGCACTGATCACGTGGCTGATCATGCACTGATCACGTGGCTGATCATGCACTGATCACGTGGCTGATCATGCACTGATCACGTGGCTGATCATGCACTGATCACGTGACTGATCATGCACTGATCACGTGGCTGATCATGCACTGATCACGTGGCTGATCATGCACTGATCACGTGGCTGATCATGCACTGATCACGTGGCTGATCATGCACTGATCACGTGCTGATCATGCACTGATCACGTGGCTGATCATGCACTGATCGTGGCTGATCATGCACTGATCACGTGGCTGATCATGCACTGATCACGTGGCTGATCATGCACTGATCACGTGACTGATCATGCACTGATCACGTGGCTGATCATGCACTGATCACGTGGCTGATCATGCACTGATCACGTGACTGATCATGCACTGATCACGTGGCTGATCATGCACTGATCACGTGGCTGATCATGCACTCTGATCACGTGGCTGATCATGCACTGATCACGTGGCTGATCATGCACTGATCACGCTGCTGATCATGCACTGATCACGTGGCTGATCATGCACTGATCACGTGACTGATCATGCACTGATCACGTGGCTGATCATGCACTGATCACGTGGCTGATCATGCACTGATCACGTGGCTGATCATGCACTGATCACGTGGCTGATCATGCACTGATCACGTGGCTGATCATGCACTGATCACGTGGCTGATCATGCACTGATCACGTGGCTGATCATGCACTGATCACGTGGCTGATCATGCACTGATCACGTGGCTGATCATGCACTGATCACGTGGCTGATCATGCACTGATCACGTGGCTGATCATGCACTGATTCGTGGCTGATCATGCACTGATCGTGGCTGATCATGCACTGATGCACTGATCGCGTGATCTGCTGATCATGCACTGATCACGTGGCTGATCATGCACTGATCACGTGGCTGATCATGCACTGATCACGTGGCTGATCATGCACTGATCTGATCATCACTGCATGCACTGATCACGTGGCTGATCATGCACTGATCACGTGGCTGATCATGCACTGATCGTGTGCTGATCATGCACTGATCACGTGGCTGATCATGCACTGATCACGTGGCTGATCATGCACACTGATCACGTGACTGATCATGCACTGATCACGTGGCTGATCATGCACTGATCACGTGGCTGATCATGCACTGATCACGTGACTGATCATGCACTGATCACGTGGCTGATCATGCACTGATCACGTGGCTGATCATGCACTGATCACGTGGCTGATCATGCACTGATCACGTGGCTGATCATGCACTGATCACGTGGCTGATCATGCACTGATCACGTGGCTGATCATGCACTGATCACGTGGCTGATCATGCACTGATCACGTGGCTGATCATGCACTGATCACTGGCTCATCATGCACTGATCACGTGGCTGATGCACTGATCACGTGGCTGATCATCATGCACTGATCACGTGGCTGATCATGCACTGATCACGTGGCTGATCATGCACTGATCACGTGGCTGATCATGCACTGATCTGATCACGTGACTGATCATGCACTGATCACGTGGCTGATCATGCACTGATCACGTGGCTGATCATGCACTGATCACGTGGCTGATCATGCACTGATCACGTGGCTGATCATGCACTGATCCCGTGGCTGATCATGCACTGATCACGTGGCTGATCATGCACTGATCACGTGGCTGATCATGCACTGATCACGTGGCTGATCATGCACTGATCACGTGGCTGATCATGCACTGATCACGTGGCTGATCATGCACTGATCACGTGCTGATCATGCACTGATCACGTGGCTGATCATGCACTGATCACGTGGCTGATCATGCACTGATCGTGGCTGATCATCATGCACTGATCACGTGGCTGATCATGCACTGATCACGTGGCTGATCATGCACTGATCACGTGGCTGATCATGCACTGATCACGTGGCTGATCATGCACTGATCACGTGGCTGATCATGCACTGATCACGTGGCTGATCATGCACTGATCACGTGGCTGATCATGCACTGATCACGTGCTGATCATGATCACTGATCGCGTGGCTGATCATGCACTGATCACGTGGCTGATCATGCACTGATCACGTGGCTGATCATGCACTGATCACGTGACTGCTGATGCACTGATCACGTGGCTGATCATGCACTGATCACGTGGCTGATCATGCACTGATCACGTGGCTGATCATGCACTGATCACGTGGCTGATCATGCACTGATCGCGTGACTGATCATGCACTGATCACGTGGCTGATCATGCACTGATCGTGGCTGATCATGCACTGATCACGTGGCTGATCATGCACTGATCACGTGGCTGATCATGCACTGATCACGTGGCTGATCATGCACTGATCACGTGGCTGATCATGCACTGATCACGTGGCTGATCATGCACTGATCACGTGGCTGATCATGCACTGATCACGTGGCTGATCATGCACTGATCACGTGGCTGATCATGCACTGATCACGTGGCTGATCATGCACTGATCACGTGGCTGATCATGCACTGATCACGTGCTGATCATGCACTGATCACGTGCTGATCATGCACTGATCGTGTGCTGATCATGCACTGATCACGTGGCTGATCATGCACTGATCACGTGGCTGATCACTGATGCACTGATCACGCTGCTGATCATGCACTGATCACGTGGCTGATCATGCACTGATCACGTGGCTGATCATGCACTGATCACGTGGCTGATCATGCACTGATCACGTGGCTGATCATGCACTGATCACGTGGCTGATCATGCACTGATCACGTGGCTGATCATGCACTGATCATCGTGCTGACTGATCATGCACTGATCACGTGGCTGATCATGCACTGATCACGTGGCTGATCATGCACTGATCACGTGGCTGATCATGCACTGATCACTGATCGCGTGGCTGATCATGCACTGATCACGTGGCTGATCATGCACTGATCACGTGGCTGATCATGCACTGATCACGTGGCTGATCATGCACTGATCACGTGGCTGATCATACACTGATCACGTGGCTGATCATGCACTGATCACGTGGCTGATCATGCACTGATCACGTGGCTGATCATGCACTGATCACGTGCTGTCATCACTGATCACGTGGCTGATCATGTGACTGATCACGTGGCTGATCATGCACTGATCACGTGGCTGATCATGCACTGATCACGTGGCTGATCATGCACTGATCACGTGGCTGATCATGCACTGATCACGTGGCTGATCATGCACTGATCACGTGGCTGATCATGCACTGATGATCACGTGGCTGATCATGCACTGATCACGTGGCTGATCATGCACTGATCACGTGACTGATCATGCACTGATCGTGACTGATCATGCACTGATCGTGGCTGATCATGCACTGATCACGTGATCTGATCATGCACTGATCACGTGGCTGATCATGCACTGATCACGTGGCTGATCATGCACTGATCACGTGGCTGATCATGCACTGATCACGTGGCTGATCATGCACTGATCACGTGGCTGATCATGCACTGATCACGTGGCTGATCATGCACTGATCTGATCGTGGCTGATCATGCACTGATCACGTGGCTGATCATGCACTGATCACGTGGCTGATCATGCACACTGATCACGTGGCTGATCATGCACTGATCACGTGCTGATCATGCACTGATCACGTGGCTGATCATGCACTGATCACGTGGCTGATCATGCACTGATCACGTGGCT
The DNA here is from genome assembly GCF_027580195.1 of Bos mutus. Taxonomy (NCBI): domain Eukaryota; kingdom Metazoa; phylum Chordata; class Mammalia; order Artiodactyla; family Bovidae; genus Bos; species Bos mutus. The sequence goes on from NW_027218652.1 coordinate 31,755, forward strand.
GATCATGCACTGATCACGTGGCTGATCATGCACTGATCACGTGACTGATCATGCACTGATCACTGATCTGATGCACTGGCTGGCTGATCATGCACTGATCACGTGGCTGATCATGCACTGATCACGTGGCTGATCATGCACTGATCATCGTGGCTGATCATGCACTGATCACGTGGCTGATCATGCACTGATCACGTGACTGATCATGCTGATCGTGACTGCACTGATCACGTGGCTGATCATGCACTGATCACGTGCTGATCATGCACTGATCATGTGGCTGATCATCACTGATCACTGTGGCTGATCATGCACTGATCACGTGGCTGATCATGCACTGATCACGTGCTGATCATGCACTGATCACGTGGCTGATCATGCACTGATCACGTGGCTGATCATGCACTGATCACGTGACTGATCATGCACTGATCACGTGGCTGATCATGCACTGATCACGTGGCTGATCATGCACTGATCACGTGGCTGATCATGCACTGATCACGTGGCTGATCATGCACTGATCACGTGGCTGATCATGCACTGATCACGTGGCTGATCATGCACTGATCACGTGACTGATCATACACTGATCACGTGGCTGATCATGCACTGATCACGTGGCTGATCATGCACTGATCACGTGGCTGATCATGCACTGATCACGTGGCTGATCATGCACTGATCACGTGGCTGATCATGCACTGATCACGTGTGCTGATCATGCACTGATCACGTGGCTGATCATGCACTGATCACGTGGCTGATCATGCACTGATCACGTGACTGATCATGCACTGATCACGATGATCGTGCACTGATCGTGCTGATCACTGATCACGTGGCTGATCATGCACTGATCACGTGACTGATCATGCACTGATCACGTGGCTGATCATGCACTGATCACGTGGCTGATCATGCACTGATCACGTGGCTGATCATGCACTGATCACGTGCTGATCATGCACTGATCGTGGCTGATCATGCACTGATCACGTGACTGATCATGCACTGATCACGTGGCTGATCATGCACTGATCACGTGGCTGATCATACACTGATCACGTGACTGATCATGCACTGATGATCACGTGCTGATCATGCACTGATCACGTGGCTGATCATGCACTGATCACGTGGCTGATCATGATCTGATCACGTGGCTGATCATGCACTGATCGTGACTGATCATGCACTGATCACGTGGCTGATCATGCACTGATCACGTGGCTGATCATGCACTGATCACGTGGCTGATCATGCACTGATGATCGTGTGCTGATCATGCACTGATCACGTGGCTGATCATGCACACTGATCGCGTGGCTGATCATGCACTGATCACGTGGCTGATCATGCACTGATCACGTGGCTGATCATGCACTGATCACGTGGCTGATCATGCACTGACGTGGCTGATCATGCACTGATCACGTGGCTGATCATGCACTGATCACGTGGCTGATCATGCACTGATCACGTGGCTGATCATGCACTGATCGTGGCTGATCATGCACTGATCACGTGACTGATCATGCACTGATCACGTGGCTGATCATGCACTGATCACGTGGCTGATCATGCACTGATCACGTGGCTGATCATACACTGATCACGTGACTGATCATGCACTGATCACGTGGCTGATCATGCACTGATCACGTGGCTGATCATGCACTGATCACGTGGCTGATCATGCACTGATCATCGTGGCTGATCATGCACTGATCACGTGACTGATCATGCACTGATCACGTGGCTGATCATGCACACTGATGATCATGCTGATCATGCACTGATCGTGACTGATCACTGATCATGCACTGATCACGTGCTGATCATGCACTGATCACGTGGCTGATCATGCACTGATCACGTGGCTGATCATGCACTGATCACGTGGCTGATCATCATGCACTGATCACGTGGCTGATCATGCACTGATCACGTGGCTGATCATGCACTGATCACGTGGCTGATCATGCACTGATCACGTGGCTGATCATGCACTGATCACGTGACTGATCATGCACTGATGATCGTGTGCTGATCATGCACTGATCGTGGCTGATCATGCACTGATCACGTGACTGATCATGCACTGATCACGTGGCTGATCATGCACTGATCGCGTGGCTGATCATGCACTGATCACGTGACTGATCATGCACTGATCACGTGGCTGATCATGCACTGATCACGTGGCTGATCATGCACTGATCACGTGGCTGATCATGCACTGATCACGTGGCTGATCATGCACACTGATCGTGGCTGATCATGCACTGATCACGTGGCTGATCATCTGATCACGTGGCTGATCATGCACTGATCACTGATGGCTGATCATGCACTGATCATGCACTGTGACGTGGCTGATCATGCACTGATCACGTGGCTGATCATGCACTGATCACGTGGCTGATCATGCACTGATCACGTGGCTGATCATGCACTGATCACGTGGCTGATCATGCACTGATCACGTGGCTGATCATGCACTGATCACGTGGCTGATCATGCACTGATCACGTGGCTGATCATGCACTGATGATCACGTGGCTGATCATGCACTGATCGCGTGCTGATCATGCACTGATCACGTGGCTGATCATGCACTGATCACGTGACTGATCATGCACTGATCACGTGGCTGATCATATGCACTGATCACGTGGCTGATCATGCACTGATCACGTGACTGATCATGCACTGATCACGTGGCTGATCATGCACTGATCACGTGGCTGATCATGCACTGATCACGTGGCTGATCATGCACTGATCACGTGGCTGATCATGCACTGATCACGTGGCTGATCATGCACTGATCACGTGGCTGATCATGCACTGATCACGTGGCTGATCATGCACTGATCACGTGGCTGATCATGCACTGATCACGTGGCTGATCACACTGATCACGTGGCTGATCATGCACTGATCACGTGGCTGATCATGCACTGATCACTGGCTGATCATGCACTGATCACGTGGCTGATCATGCACTGATCACGTGGCTGATCATGCACTGATCACGTGGCTGATCATGCACTGATCGCGTGCTGATGATCATGCACTGATCACGTGGCTGATCATGCACTGATCGCGTGGCTGATCATCATGCACTGATCACGTGACTGATCATGCACTGATCACGTGGCTGATCATGCACTGATCACGTGGCTGATCATGCACACTGATCACGTGGCTGATCATGCACTGATCACGTGGCTGATCATGCACTGATCACGTGGCTGATCATGCACTGATCACGTGGCTGATCATGCACTGATGGCTGATCGTGGCTGATCATGCACTGATCACGTGGCTGATCATGCACTGATCACGTGGCTGATCATGCACTGATCACGTGGCTGATCATGCACTGATCGTGGCTGATCATGCACTGATCACGTGGCTGATCATGCACTGATCACGTGGCTGATCATGCACTGATCGCGTGGCTGATCATGCACTGATCGCGTGGCTGATCATGCACTGATCACGTGGCTGATCATGCACTGATCACGTGGCTGATCATGCACTGATCACGTGACTGATCATGCACTGATCACGTGGCTGATCATGCACTGATCACGTGGCTGATCATACACTGATCACGTGGCTGATCATGCACTGATCACGTGGCTGATCATGCACTGATCACGTGGCTGATCATGCACTGATCACGTGGCTGATGATCATGCACTGATCACGTGGCTGATCATGCACTGATCACGTGGCTGATCATGCACTGATCACGTGGCTGATCATGCACTGATCACGTGGCTGATCATGCACTGATCACGTGGCTGATCATGCACTGATGATCGTGACTGATCATGCACTGATCACGTGGCTGATCATGCACTGATCACGTGGCTGATCATGCACTGATCACGTGGCTGATCATGCACTGATCACGTGGCTGATCATGCATGCACTGATCGTGTGACTGATCATGCACTGATCGTGTGATCTGCACTGATCATGGCTGATCATCACTGATCACGTGGCTGATCATGCACTGATCGTGACTGCTGATCATGCACTGATCACGTGGCTGATCATGCACTGATCACGTGGCTGATCATGCACTGATCACGTGGCTGATCATGCACTGATCACGTGGCTGATCATGCACTGATCACGTGGCTGATCATGCACTGATCACGTGGCTGATCATGCACTGATCACGTGGCTGATCATGCACTGATCACGTGCTGATCATGCACTGATCACGTCACGTGCTGATCTGCTGACACACTGATCGCGTGGCTGATCATGCACTGATCACGTGGCTGATCATGCACTGATCACGTGGCTGATCATGCACTGATCACGTGGCTGATCATGCACTGATCACGTGGCTGATCATGCACTGATCACGTGGCTGATCATGCACTGATCACCGTGGCTGATCATGCACTGATCGTGACTGATCATGCACTGATCACGTGGCTGATCATGCACTGATCACGTGGCTGATCATGCACTGATCACGTGACTGATCATGCACTGATCACGTGGCTGATCATGCACTGATCACGTGCTGCTGATCATGCACTGATCACGTGGCTGATCATGCACTGATCACGTGGCTGATCATGCACTGATCACGTGGCTGATCGCATGCACTGATCGTGACTGATCATGCACTGATCACGTGGCTGATCATGCACTGATCACGTGGCTGATCATGCACTGATCACGTGGCTGATCATGCACTGATCACGTGGCTGATCATGCACTGATCACGTGGCTGATCATGCACTGATCACGTGGCTGAATCATGCACTGATCACGTGCTGCTGATCATGCACTGATCGCGTGGCTGATCATGCACTGATCACGTGGCTGATCATGCACTGATCTGATCATGGCTGATCATGGCTGATCATGCACTGATCACGTGGCTGATCATGCACTGATCACGTGGCTGATCATGCACTGATCACGTGGCTGATCATGCACTGATCGTGGCTGATCATGCACTGATCACGTGGCTGATCATGCACTGATCACGTGGCTGATCATGCACTGATCACGTGGCTGATCATGCACTGATCGTGGCTGATCATGCACTGATCACGTGGCTGATCATGCACTGATCACGTGGCTGATCATGCACTGATCACGTGGCTGATCATGCACTGATCACGTGGCTGATCATGCACTGATCACGTGACTGATCATGATCACTGATCACGTGGCTGATCATGCACTGATCACGTGGCTGATCATGCACTGATCACGTGGCTGATCATGCACTGATCACGTGGCTGATCATGCACTGATCACGTGGCTGATCATCATGCACTGATCGCGTGGCTGATCATGCACTGATCGTGGCTGATCATGCACTGATCACGTGGCTGATCATGCACTGATCACGTGGCTGATCATGCACTGATCACGTGGCTGATCATGCACTGATCACGTGGCTGATCATGCACTGATCACGTAGCTGATCATGCACTGATCACGTGGCTGATCATGCACTGATCACGTGGCTGATCATGCACTGATCACGTGGCTGATCATGCACTGATCACGTGGCTGATCATGCACTGATCACGTGGCTGATCATGCACTGATCACGTGGCTGATCATGCACTGATCATGCACTGGCTGATCATGCACTGATCACGTGGCTGATCATGCACTGATCACGTGGCTGATCATGCACTGATCATGTGCTGACTGATCATGCACTGATCACGTGGCTGATCATGCACTGATCACGTGCTGCTGATCATGCACTGATCACGTGGCTGATCATCACTGATCGTGACTGATCGTGCACTGATCATGCACTGATGCACTGATCGTGGCTGATCATGCACTGATCACGTGCTGATCATGCACTGATCACGTGGCTGATCATGCACTGATCACGTGGCTGATCATGCACTGATCACGTGGCTGATCATGCACTGATCACGTGGCTGATCATGCACTGATCATCGCGTGGCTGATCATGCACTGATCACGTGGCTGATCATGCACTGATCACGTGGCTGATCATGCACTGATCACGTGGCTGATCATGCACTGATCACGTGGCTGATCATGCACTGATCACGTGGCTGATCATGCACTGATCACGTGGCTGATCATGCACTGATCGTGGCTGATCATGCACTGATCGTGGCTGATCATGCACTGATGATCACGTGGCTGATCATGCACTGATCACGTGGCTGATCATGCACTGATCACGTGGCTGATCATACACTGATCACGTGAGATCTGATCATGCACTGATCACGTGACTGATCATGCACTGATCACGTGGCTGATCATGCACTGATCACGTGGCTGATCATGCACTGATCACGTGGCTGATCATGCACTGATCACTGGCTGATCATACACTGATCACGTGACTGATCATGCACTGATCACGTGGCTGATCATGCACTGATCACGTGGCTGATCATGCACTGATCACGTGGCTGATCATGCACACTGATCACGTGGCTGATCATGCACTGATCACGTGGCTGATCATGCACTGATCACGTGGCTGATCATGCACTGATCACGTGGCTGATCATGCACTGATCACGTGGCTGATCATGCACTGATCGTGGCTGATCGTGCACTGATCATGCTGACATGCACTGATCACGTGGCTGATCATGCACTGATCACGTGGCTGATCATGCACTGATCACGTGGCTGATCATGCACTGATCACGTGACTGATCATGCACTGATCACGTGGCTGATCATGCACTGATCACGTGGCTGATCATGCACTGATCACGTGGCTGATCATGCACTGATCACGTGGCTGATCATGCACTGATCACGTGGCTGATCATGCACTGATCGCGTGCTGATCATACACTGATCACGTGACTGATCATGCACTGATCACGTGGCTGATCATGCACACGATCACGTGGCTGATCATGCACTGATCATCGTGCACTGATCATGCTGATGATCACGTGGCTGATCTGATCATGCACTGATCACGTGGCTGATCATGCACTGATCACGTGGCTGATCATGCACTGATCACGTGGCTGATCATGCACTGATCGTGGCTGATCATACACTGATCACGTGACTGATCATGCACTGATCACGTGGCTGATCATGCACTGATCGTGGCTGATCATGCACTGATCACGTGGCTGATCATGCACTGATCACGTGGCTGATCATGCACTGATCACGTGGCTGATCATGCACTGATCACGTGGCTGATCATGCACTGATCACGTGGCTGATCATCACACTGATCACGTGGCTGATCATGCACTGATCACGTGTGGCTGATCATGACACTGATCACGTGGCTGATCATGCACTGATCACGTGGCTGATCATGCACTGATCACGTGGCTGATCATGCACTGATCACGTGGCTGATCATGCACTGATCACGTGACTGATCATGCACTGATCGCGTGGCTGATCATGCACTGATCACGTGGCTGATCATACACTGATCGCGTGACTGATCATGCACTGATCACGTGGCTGATCATGCACTGATCACGTGGCTGATCATGCACTGATCGTGGCTGATCATGCACTGATCACGTGGCTGATCATGCACTGATCACGTGGCTGATCATGCACTGATCACGTGGCTGATCATGCACTGATCACGTGACTGATGCTGATCTGATCACGTGGCTGATCATGCACTGATCACGTGGCTGATCATGCACTGATCACGTGGCTGATCATGCACTGATCACGTGGCTGATCATGCACTGATCGCGTGGCTGATCATGCACTGATCACGTGGCTGATCATGCACTGATCACGTGGCTGATCATGCACTGATCACGTGGCTGATCATGCACTGATCACGTGGCTGATCATGCACTGATCGTGGCTGATCATGCACTGATCACGTGACTGATCATGCACACTGATCACGTGGCTGATCATGCACTGATCACGTGGCTGATCATGCACTGATCACGTGGCTGATCATGCACTGATCACGTGGCTGATCATGCACTGATCACGTGGCTGATCATGCACTGATCACGTGTGCTGATCATGCACTGATCACGTGGCTGATCATGCACTGATCACGTGGCTGATCATGCACTGATCACGTGGCTGATCATGCACTGATCACGTGGCTGATCATGCACTGATCATCCCGTGGCTGATCATGCACTGATCACGTGGCTGATCATGCACTGATCACGTGGCTGATCATGCACTGATCGTGGCTGATCATGCACTGATCACGTGACTGATCATGCACTGATCGTGTGGCTGATCATGCACTGATCACGTGGCTGATCATGCACTGATCACGTGGCTGATCATGCACTGATCACGTGACTGATCATGCACTGATCACGTGGCTATCATGCACTGATCACGTGGCTGATCATCACTGATCACGTGACTGATCACGTGACTGATCATCATGCACTGATGATCACGTGGCTGATCATGCACTGATCACGTGGCTGATCATGCACTGATCACGTGGCTGATCATGCACTGATCACGTGACTGATCATGCACTGATCACGTGGCTGATCATGCACTGATCACGTGGCTGATCATGCACTGATCACGTGGCTGATCATACACTGATCGTGTGGCTGATCATGCACTGATCACGTGGCTGATCATGCACTGATCGCGTGGCTGATCATGCACTGATCACGTGGCTGATCATGCACTGATCACGTGACTGATCATGCACTGATCACGTGGCTGATCATGCACTGATCACGTGCTGATCATGCACTGATCACGTGGCTGATCATGCACTGATCGTAGACTGATCTGATCATGCACTGATCGCGTGGCTGATCATGCACTGATCACGTGGCTGATCATGCACTGATCACGTGGCTGATCATGCACTGATCACGTGGCTGATCATGCACTGATCACGTGGCTGATCATGCACTGATCACGTGGCTGATCATGCACTGATCACGTGGCTGATCATGCACTGATCACGTGCTGATCATGCACTGATCACGTGGCTGATCATGCACTGATCACGTGGCTGATCATGCACTGATCACGAAGCTGATCATACACTGATCGTGCACTGATCTGATCTGATCATGCACTGATCACGTGGCTGATCATGCACTGATCACGTGCCTGATCATGCACTGATCACGTGGCTGATCATACACTGATCACGTGGCTGATCATGCACTGATCACGTGGCTGATCATGCACTGATCACGTGGCTGATCATGCACTGATCACGTGGCTGATCATGCACTGATCACGTGGCTGATCATGCACTGATCACGTGGCTGATCATGCACTGATCACGTGGCTGATCATACAGTGG